>NC_041231.1:107836543-107841868 GCF_002837175.3 Physeter macrocephalus | reverse complement strand
GCAATGGGAGAGGCCACAACAGTGAGAGGCCCGCGTACCGCAAAAAAAAAAAAAAAAAAAAAGAAAGAAAAGAAATATAACAAAATATATATATATATTTTTAAATTTATTTATTTTTGGCCGCGTTGGGCCTTCTCTTGCTGCGCGCGGGCTTTCTCTAGTCGCGGCGAGCGGGGGCTACTCTTCACTGCGGTGCGCGGGCTTCTCATTGCGGTAGCTTCTCTTGCCACAGAGCACGGGCTCTAGGTGCACAGGCTCCAGTAGTTGCGGCGCACGGGCTTAGTTGCTCCACGGCATGTGGGATCTTCCCGGACCAGGGCTCGAACGCGTGTCCCCTGCATTGGCAGGTGGATTCTTAACCACTGCGCCACCAGGGAAGGCTAACAAAATATGTTATAAATAAATTTCATTTTATTTTAGAATAAGATATTAAATTCTAAAATAGTAATAGTTTCAGACACAATTATAAAATTTAGAAATGTTTTTCCATAAAGTTGAAATATTAACAAAAACAAGATGAAAAGGTATAGTTACTTTTTGTTGTATTTCTGCATAAGAAACTTTAAATTACTTTTCTTTCTTATTTTCCCAAATGTTATGTTATTTATAAAATTTAGAAATGTTTTTCCATAAAGTTGAAATATTAACAAAAACAAGATGAAAAGGTATAGTTACATTTTGTTGTATTTCTGCATAAGAAACTTTACTTTTCTTTCTTATTTTCCCAAACGTTATGTTATTGTTCCCTATTAGTGACATTGAACATTTTTTATATATAGTTTTTCGTATTTTCTCTTCAGTGATCTCCTTATTTATATAATTTGTTCATTTAAAAAACTAGGTTGGGCTTCCCTGGTGGCGCAGTGGTTGAGAGTCCGCCTGCCGACGCAGGGGACGCGGGTTCGTGCCCCGGTCCGGGAGGATCCCACGTGCCGCGGGGCGGCTGGGCCCGTGAGCCATGGCCGCTGAGCCTGCGCGTCCGGAGCCTGCGCTCCGCGACGGGAGAGGCCACAACAGTGAGAGGCCCGCGTACCGAAAAAACAAAAAACAAAAAACTAGGTTACCTTTTTCTTAATAACATAGAATTTTCCCCATTATAATTAATATTATTATCTTTGACTTTGGGGTTTTTTCCCTTTAAAAATAAAGCTTTTTAATATTTATATAATGGAATCTGTGCATTTTAGCCTTTATAGCTATGCATTTCCTACATAGTTTGGATGGTCATCTTTATCACAAGATTACAAAACTATTCTCTAATATTTTCTTCTAGTATTTTATTTTACTTTTACATTTATATATTTAAACTGTCGGTAGTTGATGATTATTTATGGCGTTATGTATGAATTTTTTTCTTCCACATGGATAGACAATTTTCCCAACAGTATTTATTGAATAATTCTTTCTCCACCAATGAAATAACATGCTAACTTTATCATAAATGAAGTTCTTTCATACACGTGGATTGTTTCTCAACGTTTGAATTTGTTCTACTAATGTATTTGTCCATGCTGCGCTCATACCTCTCTGTAGCTTCACGGGTAAATTCTAATAATATATAAGTATATACCCCTGGTCACTAACCTTCATTACCAAAAATGTCTTGTCAGACCTCATGCCTTTACTTTTCCGTACAAATGTTAGACACATTTTGTCTAGCTAAAAAAAGCTAATGGGATTTTGTTTAAAATTGCATTAAATTTATGTATTAATTTGGGAAGAATTATTGTTTTCTTTATTCATGTATTTATTTATTATTGCCTTATTAATCAGGTTTTACATTCTGTTCTTTGATAAAATATTATGATATTTTTAAAATATAGGTTATTTTGATTTTGCTTATCCTTTGGTGTATTATGATGTTTGTTGCTGTGAATAAAATTTTCACCTTATTTTTATACTGAAAGTCCTGTTAACCGGCTTGGTATTGAGTCTCTTGGATTTTCTACGTACAGAAACATTTCATCTGTAAAAAAAAATTCTCTTGGATTTTCTATGTACATAAGCATTTCATTTGTAAAAAAATAATTCTACTTTCTTTTTCATTAGTGTATCTCGTAAAATGCGGAATACTAGAAATTACAAAAGATGTCTCTAATTCCTGCTTCTAGGGGAGATAGTCTTAGTATTTCTCAACATAAGTAATTTTAATGATAGCTAAGGGAATTTGAGATTTTCAAAAAAACCATTTATGGAAATTGTAGTAGGTATAAAGGAAGATAACTAGTAAGGACAGAGAAGTATTGAAAGTTGTTAATCTCTGAAAATGCACATACGTACAACTTAACCCTACTTATTTAGAACATTCTAGAGAACACGAGAATAGTGAGCTCACATTCCACAGCCTCTGGAAGACCCTACTGCACGCTTGTGGGAGAGGGAGGGGAGAAGAGTATTTAGTATTATTAGGAAAGTGGTTTTGACCTCGAAACCTCTGAAAGGGTCCCAGAGACCCCAGGGGCCCACAGACCACGTTTTGAGAACCCTGTTGCAGGTGACTCCCATCAAAAACTTCAGAGATGTTGGACTGAACGGGTCCTGAAGGTGGAGTCCAGGGCAAAGAAGAAAGAAGGTCATGACGCAGGTCACCTGGGCTTTGCTACGGCCTTTGGGGCTTCCGACCAGGCTTAGGAGGCTTGACCCTTTGAGAGGAAGAGCCTCGTAAACACTCACGTGCAGCTGGCCTTCTCCCGCAGCTGCAAGCTCCGGAAGAGAAAAGACCCCCGCGGGCAGCCCGCGTGCCGTTCTTGCTTTCCTGCGCTTTTCCTCGGTTCCCAGGGATGTGATTAACTGCACCGTCAGCTTCGCACGTATGCAGACCGTTCTGGAGACGGTCATAAACATTCGGACTGTACTGACTCAGTAATGGGGACGTCTTGGCTCCAGGCTGCGCTGAACTTTGCCCATTCCAGAAATATCCCCTAAGACATTCCCAAGGCTCTGAGTGATGCAAACCACATTTCTCCACTTACCAGAGACAAAAACGAGATTGAGAACGGGACTTCGGCTTCTTCCCGATAATGGAGCCGTGAGAACAGAGTCCAGCATACGGGGCTCGGCTCCTCCCCGCGCTCAGAACAGACCCCTCGGCGTTCAGGGTGATTTGCCTCAGAGCTGACGCCAGGCAGCACCCTCTCTCCTGCCCGCGGGCGTGGCTCCAGGGCCTCGGGCGTTCTGCGAAGAGCACCGTCAGGAGAGCGCTGGTGAGGCCACGCGCTTACCATGTGTCCCGCGTCAGGCCGGCGCCGCGGGCAGGATGAGGCCTTCTTCACTCATGCCTGGGGCACAGCACTGTGTTAGCCCACACAAGATGAGCTGACACGCGGCCCACTGTCCTGACGCAGCATCTGCCTTTCTAGTTCGTGAGCGAGCTTTCTGTCTGTGTTGGTCTGCTCGGGCTGTGCTTAAACCACAGACATTTAGTCCCTCACGGTTTGGAGGCCGGACGTCCAAGATCAAGGTGTGGGCAGGGCTGGTTTCTCCCGAGGCCTCCCTACTTGGCTTGGAGATGCCACCTCCTCCCGGTGTCCTCACGTGGTCGTCCCTCTGTGTGTGTCTGTGTCCTCATCTCCTCTTCGTATAAGGACATCGGTCCTGTGGAATTAGGGCCCACCCTAGTGACCTCATTTTAACTTAATCACCACGGTAAAGGTCCCCACCTCCAAATACAGTCATCCAGTCCCGGGGGTTAGGGCCCAAACATGATCTGGGGGAACACGATTCAGGCCAGAACACTGTTTCTCCTGTTACCCCCTTGCGCTCCCTTAACTTCCCACATGTGCCAGGCAGCCAGGTCTACCTCGTTCACCTCTGACTCTGCAGCGCTTAGAAAGTTTCCCGGCCCGTGACAAGGGTTAAATATGTATTTGTTGAAAATATGAAAGTTTTACAAATAGTCACAGGGAGATACACCAGCAACACAAAGATGAAAAGTAATAAAACAGACAAAAATCCTATTTTGAAGTGGCTCAATTCTATAATTTCGTATTAACAAAGGATCATTTATTCCCATACAAAGGACCCCAAAGGATTCTCGGTGATGCCAAAATAATTCTATGGATTTACTTAGTGTCTTTACACTATTTTAAAGATAAGGGAACTAAATAAACTTCTATAGTAGCCTTTTCAGAAAGAGGTTTAGGACCTATTTATATAGCTGCTCACTGAGTAGAGTGTATTCTACACTGTGCCTTCCAGGAAAGCCTGCCACCCTGATAAGTGACAGCATTTTCACCATCCACAGCATCTGCAGATTAAAGGAAAATGGGTTTCAGGCAAAATTTCCCCGCATATACTATCACGTGATTCAATTTCATATGTAAATGAACTCTAAAGCATAAGTGTTTGAAGCAGGAAATGAAGCAAATCTGGTGGGTTTTTCCCTCTCTCCCTCTCTCGAAAGAGAAAAAAATGGATGCTTCTCAGGGCACATGGCAGAGCCAGGACATTTACCTCTTCCCTTCCATGAACTTGCAGACATCTGGACCTGCATCTGGAGTTAGGAGGCTGAGTCTCCGGGCTGCAAGCCATCGCACGCTGGATCTGGAAGATGAGTCATCCAGAGGGAAAGTGCCGCAAAATGCAGCCAGCTTCTCGAAAGTCATGGAAAAAGGGTCTTGAAAAACAAAGTTGTTCTGAACTCCACAAAACTGGCCGGAAGCCTCAGAAGACCAGGATTTTTCTCTGCTGATTTTAGGCACCTCAAGCACCAGAGATCCCTAAAATGCCCCCACGGGGAGTGGCAGGAACAGAAAGAACAGCTTCGTGACCGCGTCCACGGGCCGTCCTGTTTCACAGAGCCGGCCGCAAACAATCTCTGTGCCACATTCGGTGAGAAGCACAATTTTAGGAAATGCAATCAACCTGGGGTCCCACTGACCTGCAGATAACCTAGTCCACAACAATGAAACCTGAAAAAAGATTTCACTTGAAACAAGGACAAGGGAAAAGAAACTTGTAAAAATAAAATACTTCCCCATTTCAGGAACCAAGTCAATGAATTCTCGGAGATTTCGGGTCCCTGCCTTCGTGGGTCTGCCCTGGGTCCGAAGCCGTGTTGAGGTAGTTTTCCCAGGGCTCAGGGAGCACCCCCCGGGCCCCAGCACGTGGGGAGCAGGAGATAAATTTCACCTCGGAGGCCCCATCGTAATCGTCTGCTAAGTGGCCCCCGTAAGAAATGACACCAGGAAACCTGAGACACATTCTTTTTTTTTTAAACATCTTTATTGGAGTATAGCTGCTTTACAATGGTGCGTTACTTTCTGCTTTACAACAAAGTGAATCAGTTATACACATACATATGTTCCCATATCCCCTCCCTCTTGC
>NC_041231.1:107831133-107836263 GCF_002837175.3 Physeter macrocephalus | reverse complement strand
GAAGCCGGGAACAGGTGGCCCACGCCCCCAGGTCCCGCCACTCCCCACGGGGTGGGTCCTGGGGAAGCACCAGGGCTCGTGCTGAATGAAGACTTCTCTGCGCAGGAACGCGTTATTCTTCAGGAGCAGAGAGGACGTCCGTCTACGTGTGTATTTGTGATAAAATACGCAGAACGTAAAACTCACCATCTGAACGCTTTTTCAGTGCACGGCTCAGCGGCACTAGGCAGGTTCCCAGCGTTGTGCGGTCAATCCACCGTCATCCCCAGAACCTCTCATCCTCCCAAACCGAACCTCCGTCCCCATTAAACACGGACTCCCCACCCCCTCCCCCAGCCCCTGGCACCCAGCCTCCCGCTCTCTGTCTCTGTGAATCTGAGTCCTCCAGGGACCTCACGTACGTGGAACCACACAGTGTCTGTCTTTTCCTGACTGCTTTATTTCACTGAGCATTGTGCCCTCCAGGTTTCATCCATGGTGTGGCCCGTGTCAGGATCTCCTTCCTTTGTAAGGGTGAGTCGTACTCCACTATATGCATGGACCACATTGTGTTTATCCATCATCTGTGGATACACACTGGGGTTGTCTGGGGGACATCTGTATTCCTGTTTTTCTTAACTTTAGTGCTGCTTCTCTGGAACCAGACATGTCACGTGTGTCAGGCGTGTCAGGCGGGCAAGATGTATCAGCATGCCATGTGTATCACGCACGTCATGCGTGTCAGGCGGGGCCCGGCAGAGTGAGACGTGCCCCCGACGCCTCACTGCGGAGCTCGGCCCTCTGTGGACGGCGCTGCCTGTAGGAATCCTGCCCGTGCATTACGTCAAGTCTGTTCCACCCGGGCTGCGTCCTGGCTGCGGGACCGCTGAGCTGTGGTCTTTGCCGGTGACGCTGGTCCCCGCACGAGGTCAGTGCTGTGGACCGAACATTTATGTCCCCCCAGATCTACACGTTGAAGGCCTCGCTCCAGCGGGGCTGATTCAGAAGCAGGGTCCGTGAGGCGATGGTAAAAGTAAACACGGTCCTGAGGACGGAGCCCTCGTCCGGCAGGGCCACAGCTCCTACAAGAAGAGGAAGAGACGCCCTGGCTTTCTCTCCACCGTGCGGACACGGTGGCGGGACGGCTGTCACCAGGGATGGAATCAGCCGGCACCTTCCTCCTGGACGTCCAGCCTCCAGGAGTGGGAGAATTAAATTTCTGTTGTTTAAGCTGCCCGCTCTGGAAGATTTAGCTCTGGTGGCCCTAGCAGACTGGGACAGTTAGTGACCTGGGAGAGAGCCTGGAGATGGGAGGCCGCTGCGTGTCCTTCAGTCACGTATGCGGCCTCGACGAGGAGGCTCGAAGCTGTGAGTCTGAGGACCCACACCCCTGCGCCTGTCACGCCCTCCATCACTGCCAAGAGCTGGGTCCTATGGACCGAGACTTCTGTGCAAATACAGTGACTTCATTTGGAATGTCTTTGTGATTGTCGAAATGCGCGATCCTTTTCTCACTCTTAGGGAGAAATGTAAATAGTGTTATAGGCTGACTGGTGGCAGTCGGGGCTCAGTTAATTCCTTAACGCCTGTGGGAGAGATTTCTTATTTCCTCTCGGAATACGCGGCAGATTTGCGCTGTTCTAACCTTCCTTATTATTTTTCCTCATAGACCAGCAGTGAGATTAGCATTTTCTGAGTGAATTGGTGGGTGGAGAAAGGCCGTGAGCCACATCCTCAGGCATCTGGGCTGTTTATAAAACTGGCCGTGGCTGGAGCGGAGGCCGCGCTGGGTCCTCCGTCACCACCGCCCAGCAGCAGGGCCCCCCAGCGGGAGGGGCCGGGGATGCACTCGGCCCTCTGGGATGGCAGCTCCCAGGTATTTGGAGGGAAATGGCCTCTGACACAAGTTTGGCAATGCCAGGTTCTGCAGAGTTAAAGGGGCTTCTCTCCATCTTTCACCCACTCGTGCATTTTGCACTTTCACTGGACGGTCCCCGTGTGCCAGGCCTCGTGTCAGGCCCTGGGAAGGGAGACGGGGTGGGCCAGGTCCCAGACACACTTACCGAGGAGACCCTCTTCCGGGACCTTTGCTGGCTCGCGGGTTTGTGGGTGCCCCTTGGAAAACACAGCCACTGCCGAGGAAGATGGAGGTGTGCGGGAGCCCGGGGGTCACGGTAGCAGCTGTACCTGCCCCGCAGGTCACACGTGCCGTCTCCATCCTCACCGCCGTCCAGAGCCAGAAATGCTCCCATTTTCCAGGTGGGAGGATGGGGCCCAGAGCCCTTCATGGCGAGCCCCAAGCCCGGCTGGCAAGAAGGAGCTGGGAGTGGAGTCCAGTCTGCGTGGGTCCAAACCCTCGGTTCTTCCCTCTCGTGTTGCCGCGGTCTTTCTCCTGCCCTTCCTGCTCACCAGCCTGGCTGTCTCGACCAAGGCCTGCAGACTCCTGGAGGCCACGTCTGTGAACGGTTAGGGAGAGTTAACGTCCGCGCTCGCCGCCTGCTGAGCGCTGTGTGGTCTGCCTTGCAAGGAGGGACGGCACCGTGTGGGCAGCGCTATCTGTGTCCCGAGCGTCACACGTGAGTTGGCGGGAAGGGGAGGAAAACGGTGGTACTGGGTTCAGCCCCACTCAGCACACGGACGTGATGCTTTGGCTCCTTGAGAGCACGTCCTGGGCTCCACGCCGGGGGTCCTCTGCAGAGGCGCCTCCCTACCAGCTGCCTCTAGACAGCTTCCTCCTCACGACGCTTGCTGAAGGAGTTCCCAAGAGCCGTAACACCCGGAGGCCTGTTCGTCACCATCCCTGCTCACCGGAGATCCACTACTCATGAAGAATGAGGGCAAAAATACCGTTTATGCAGCAAACCACTGAAAAAACGAGAAAGGAGCACCTCTGTGGCGGAGGCGTGCAGTCCTGGGCCGCTTGGGATGGTCCTCAAGGGCGTTCGGACCAGGAAGGCCTGTGGCTTCACAAGCACAGGGGGTTCTGACCTCGCCGTCATCGGGGGGAAGCGTTTTCCTCGGGGATCCAACCGACAAGAGGCATATTTCTCGGTGTGAAGCGGGACCACAGGCCCCAGAGATGCTTATCTTTAGCTTGATTGGGAAGCTTTGCTCTGCTACCGGGGTGGGGGTCCTCTTGCAACGTGAATCCGTAAACCCATCCAGACAGACCCGAGAGTGTCAGGTGAGGTGGGACGGGCCTGTAGGCGGCGGGGGCTACCCCCGAGGCAGTGCCCGGCCCGTTGCAGGGGAGCCAGGAAGGCGTCCCGAGGAGGGGACGGTCTGAGGGCCCTTGCCTGGAGCAGGGCCCGGCCCGGCCTCCCGGACCGGGAGTAGGCAGCAGCCCTGGGTCTCCCTGCCCTCCCTCTGTCCCCCCAAGAGCCCTTGAGGGAAGGGCAGACGGCTCCCCGGACCCATGCCCAGCCGGGCTCTGGGGTGGGCTTAGCCCCAAGACCTCCGCAGTTCCCAGCGCCTCCGCGGATGAGCCCCCCTTTACCCTGGCCAAGTGCCCTGCACACTTTCCCGGGGCAGAGCTGACTCTCGGGGCCTGGGCAGATGCTCAAGTCCAGGGTCGGGGGGCCATCGACTGGGGGTCAAGGAAGTGTGGCTACTGCCGTGCGGTTGGCAGGTGGCAGAGTCTCTCCTGATGGTGTCCTTGCACAAGACGAAGAGCCCATTAGGACGGGCAGACAGGAGACATCTGGCTGTGTGTGTGCGTGTGTGCGCGTGCCTGTGCATATGTGCGTGTATGTGTGCCTGTGTGCGCATGTGTGTACCTGTGTGTACGTGCACATGTGTGCCTGTGTGTATGTGCATGTGTGTGTGTTGGGAGTGGTGCTCCTGCGTGGTTTTGCGTGAGCCCACGTGCTCCTTGGCTGGGCAGTGTCCACGTGGGACGCTGGGCCAGGTCTGACCCTGCGGGCGAGGGTTCAGCTGGTGAGACGCTGTGTGAATGAGATTGGAGATGCACACGTCAGCCGTGCACGGCCCCGTCTTCAGAACACCAGCTGCGTGGGAACTGGGAGTGAACAGCATTTACTGGGCACCTGTTATGTGCTGACACCCCTCCCATCTCCTAAAGAAAAGCCGTCTTAGAAGAAAGTCCACGGCCTTGGCTCTGACTTGACCCAGCCAGATCCAGATGTGGGGAGGGTGGTACCCAGTGAGTCAGTCGGCGGGTGAGCAGTGAGAGCTTCTGGATCCTCCACATGTGCTCCTGCAGCCTCACCTCAGTGCCCACGGAGACGATTATTTGACAAGTATATTAATGTCCTGGGGTGGCCATTACAAAGTACCATAGGCTGAAACAACAGACATGTGTTTTCTCATGATCTGGGGGCTAGAAGTCCAAGATCAAGGTGTGGGCAGGGCTGGTTTCTCCCGAGGCCTCCCTACTTGGCTTGGAGATGCCACCTCCTCCCGGTGTCCTCACGTGGTCGGCCCTCTGTGTGTGTCTGTGTCCTCATCTCCTCTTCGTATAAGGAGTACCATATGAATTGGGGTCAGGCCCAGTGCAGCCTGTCACAATAAGCGAAAGTCCCAGCTAGGAATCTGGTATTTGTTAATGCAGAGTGCTTATCTGACCTGGCTTGAAGGCCCCCCGGCCCCATCTCCTCTGTCCCTCGGCATCTCCATGCCAGGTCGGCTCTGGCTATGGCACTGGGCAGGGGCCACGCAGAGAGACACAGCCAGGGGGAGGGAGTGCAGGGGTGACCCGACCCGTGAGTCTAGGGTGGGGTGGGGGGTAGAGAAACGTCAAACAGCCTGGGTCTCGATGGGAGGAGAGCACAGCCATTCTGCGGGCTGCAGGAATCCCCCCAAGGAAGGATGTGGCCCCATAACCAGCAAGGGCTTTGTGCACCTGTCACCCTGGCCTCAGAGTCCGTTCCTTCTGTGCGGGGCCTAAAACATTTCTTTTAAGGGCTGTTGGGACACTGAGGTGAACAAGATGCTTTTATCAGGAAGGGCCCTTGTGGGGAAGAGCTGTATAGCTCCCAGACCTGGAGGAAAGTTTCCAGCCTGCAGCACAGAATGGTCTCAGCCAACACCAGAAAATGGGACGTGTGCTGAGATAATGAAGGGTGTCCTGGAGATGTGTGTGAACAGATATATATATATATATATATATATATATATATATATATATATATA
>NC_041231.1:107810856-107830216 GCF_002837175.3 Physeter macrocephalus | reverse complement strand
GGACCTAGAGTCTGTCATACAGAGTGAAGTAGGTCAGAAAGAGAAAAACAAATACCGTATGCTAACACATATATATGGAATCTAAGAAAAAAAAAGGTCGTGAAGAACCTAGGGGTAAGACGGGAATAAAGACACAGACCTACTAGAGAATGGACTTGAGGACACGGGGAGGGGGCAGGGTAAGCTGGGACGAAGTGAGAGAGCGGCATGGACATATATACACTCCCAAACGTAGGGTGGATAGCTAGTGGGAAGCAGCCGCTTAGCGCAGGGAGACACATTCTTAAAGAGGACAGCGCAACCTCATAGGAGCCACCGAGCCACCCGGAGACTCAGAGGCAGGCCAAGGAGGGGAAGGCGATTCAGAGGCTGTGGAGTTCTCCTCCAGCCCTCCCCCTGCTTCAGGGGCAGGCCGGCGGCCAGGGGACCATACATCTGAATTTCATTCAAAGCAAAAAGGATTTGAAAATCTATTTTCACGTTCAAATGGTGATAAACCTAGAAAAGCAGGAAACCTTTGATTTTTTTGCTTGTTTGGATTTTTTATCCTCTTTGTCCCCGGGACAAAGGAAATTCTTTTAAAAATAAGGAATTTAGCAAACTTTCATCAAGGTATTAAAAACAAAGGGAGGAGGGCAGCTCTGGGCCTTGGAATAACAGCCTTGAAGGATCGGTGTTCTCTCAAAATCAAAATGGGAAAGCGCAAGAATGTTGAAGTGAAGTTTTTTGCACAAGAAGAATCTGAAGTAAAAATGAGGTCGAGAGAACAGAGAGGGCGCTGGACGAACCAGCACTGGCTGTGCCTTCAGCAGTCAAACAAGGCAGGACAAAGCTGGAGAGCGCCTGCCCCGCTGTCCCTTGCGTGTGACCCTCCACCCCTCACCAGGGGTCCGCCGCTGGAGGAATGACGTGGCGGCCACGACCCCGCTCGGCAGCCCAGCGCGGGGGGGCCCGGGGCTCAGGGGCCGTCGCCCCCCCCAGACTCTGGGGAAGGGGTCTTGAACCAGCCTCCCTGCATCCACACATCATAAAGGCATTGTCTGACAGCCTCCTTAAGGATGGACCCTTGAGCATACATTTTCTATCTTGAAAGGAAGACAACAGACCATTTTATAATCTAGGAATTGCAAAGCAGAGACTTCACAGGTAACATTTTAAATGAGAAGAGCTACCCACCAGGAAGGAGAAGCAAGGGGAATTTATGCTGACTCTGCAGTAAACCAACTATACCGATATCCTAAGTGGTTTCTATGCACTCGTTGGACATTGTGTGATCAACACTTCGTAGATACTAATAAGACTCACTGTTACAAACTCCAACCCATCATTCCAACTCTTCATCGTGCACCGAGCGTCCAGGGACGGGAAAGCCAAGCTGATGGCAGAAAATCTGATCACTTCAACGCCCTCTGCACTTTCACTACCACCAGTTCTGAAACGAGGGTTCCTCCACTCACAGGAAACTTCTTAGTTTTCAGTCCTAGTCTCTTCGAAAACGTGTTGACCTCACCAAAAAAAAAAAAAAAAAAAAAGACCCATGAAGACTAAGAATTAATACTTCTTCCCTAACCCCCGGCCCTTCCTCCTTCACCTAGCTTTCAACTTACATTCTCTTCGCTCACTCAAAATCTCCAGAATTTCACAGGTCCCACGGTGGGGACAAATAGCAGAAGAGAAGATGGAAGTCACCTCGCTTTGTCACAGACCTGATGAACTGTCACCCTCTTAGGTCAGGATTACACGGCATTTCTTGACAACCGCTTTGGCCCCACAGCCGAGATGGAAGACGTGTGTCTGCATCAGGTCCTGTGTAACCGGACCGCAGCTCTTCCCAACAGTCCTGGCGGCGGGAGGATGCAGGAAATGACTCGGACCCGGAACCAGTGGCCTCACTGAGACAGTGCGGTTCGTAACAGAACAAGGGGGCTGGGAAGGGCTGGCTCTGCAGCCTCAGGGCACGTGGCTAATAAAAGTGCTGGTGAAACGCTGTTTTAAGTGCCCAGACCTATGATGTCAGCGTTCATTTTGCACACAGGGGCTATTTACTACCCCATAAGCTGGAAGATGGGGAGATTATGGGTGAAAAAAATGGTTCCCAAACCGAAACGCAATCACTCACTCGCCAGCGCCCCAAGGACTCCGAGTCCATCGCCAAGTCCTCTCCAGCCAAAAGCAAAGTCCTGTGTCCTAAGTGGTCGAAAGCTTCCTGCCCTGATTCCATCCTCAATATTTATGCCACATCTGAGCCAGGGCTGGGTCAGCCGGTGTATCTCTAGGGAAAAGATGCTTGTCCATGTTCCACTGCCTGCAGCCAAGGTGAGAAGGCGCGGGGAGAGGAGGGGAAGAGGCGGAGGGGGCCTGAGAAGAACCCCCCCACATCTTAGGTCCCGTTGGCGTGGGGTGCAGACAGCCGACATCAAAGCCAACTCTTCACGCCTCACCTTACGTGGACTGTATTTGCGCGCCCCCTCCCCGCACAGGCTAAATGCTGCGCTTAGAGACACAGAGCCAACTGTGCCTGACCCACAGGAGGTACTCAGAAAACATCTGCCGACTGAGCAAGTTAGGTGAGCTCCCCCTTCTCCAGCCCACGCTAAAGGTGAGAAAGCCACATGCTGCCTCTGGGAGAAAATGTATGTGCCTTCCCCCAGCCCAGGGCAGGAGCTGCGTTACTCAGGAACACGGGGAAGGGTGCCCTGTCCATCAGACACATCGTCCACTTGATGAATACACACTGAATTTCCCCCCTTTGTATGAGAAGCTGATTCATTCATATTGAACATCCATTTCTGGTTCTATACGCCGGAAGAGAAGGTAATAAAGACTGTATCTCTCTTAAACTCATGGCCAACATAATACTTAGTGACGAAATTCTAGAAACATTCTCATTAAATCAGTGGGGGGGGGCAGGGAATAAAATAGCCACTCCCTCCCATATCATTTACCATTGTCTAGATGTAGCCGATGCAATAAAACATGACACAGAAATACGAGGTACCATGTTTGGCAGCATTTCCCAAACATGTTCCTTGGCACACTACTTCCCTGAAATGTTAAACAGCTTCTTTGGTGCAAGACTTCTCAATGCCTTAAAAATCCTGACGTTTGCTATGAGTCTCCAAGAAGGGACACATTATCCAGCATTTCCCAAAGTTTTAAATACTGAATTGTTTTTTCCCTCTGAGAACTTGAGAAGTCTTGTGTTCCTTGGAACACTCTTTGGGAAACTCTGACTACATTTGTTTCTAGTCCTCATATACTTTAATTTGTATATTTAGTCAAATATATCCATTTCTCTGAACTAAAACAGTAGTTAAGAATAAGGGCTTTAGAGTAAAAAACTTTAGGTTTGAATCCCACATCCTGGACTGACTGAGGGACTGAGGGGATGTTCCTTCATCTTCTTTGACCTTCAGTTTTCTCATCTGTAAAACAAAGATCATGACATCTCTCTTACAAAATATTGTACATATTGGACATATAATGCATGTAAAGTTGCCTACCCTCAGGTATAATTAAAAATTCCAATTAAAACATCCATGAGCTATCACCTCCGACATGAAATAATCAAAACTAGGAAAGATGAAGTGAGGTGCGTCCTCTTTTATCACAGCTGGTGAGGCTGCAAATTGTTGCACCTGTTAGAGACCGTAATTTGACAGCTTAATCAAAAGCCATAAAAGTATTCATATCTTTTGATTTAGTAATTTCACCTCTAGGATAAAAATTATGACAAAGATGTTTGTTGAAGCTTTTTTATAGTAATGAAATTTCGTAAAGAATATCAACGTCCCTCAGTAGGGAACTAACGAAATAACTCACAGAACAGGGGCTACACATTTGTCATTTGTTGGCTGCCCCTCTGGGTTGTTTCCTATTGTGCATAATCCTGTTGGGAGGAAGTACCTGCCAACCCAGAAATCGGGGGCCTGAACCTCTCTTCTCCCCACACGCCCAGGGTAGGCATCTGAGTCCGACTTGTCCAGTGATCACCTCTCTCAGGACTTTGAATCTCGAGCTGATGAAGAATTATTCGTTTCTAAATTGTCAGTACTCTACCGTAGCTATTTCCTGATGTGTGCGTATGTGTGCGTGTGTGTGCATGTGTGTGACTGTGTGCACGTGTAACATCAATGTTTTTCTAAGTCTCATCAGAGGTGTGTCTATCTTATTATTCTTTTCCAAGAAACATCTTTGGTCTGTAAATTATCTCAATATTGCTGAGGTAGGTTGTCCATTTTATTGATATCTGCCATGATCCTTAAAATTCCCTTCCTTCTGGAATGCAGAAGGTATTTGGCAGGTACCCGCCGACCCCATGTCTTTTGAACTTCCTCCATGATGAGTTCTGTCTCCCAAGGAGGCAGGCAGAAACTCGCCTTCCCAGCCTCCCTGTACTGGGTTCACACCTGAGATTCAGACTCTGCCAATCAGACCCTCCCACGCGAGACCTGCTCTGAGACAGCGCACTGCAAGGAAACAGGCAGCAGGCCTGGAATGGAGAAACTCCCTTCTGGCCAGGTGACTTCAGGGGCATGAATTAGTCGAGGAGACCCTGATGTCCAGCGGTCAGCGTTAGTGGTGCCGGCAGTGGCAGCAACTACAGGGGGTCCTTCCACACCTGTTTTGGGGTGGAGTTCAATGTCATTCTGGGGATGCAGACACCAAAACGGACTCTTCAGCCCTCCCAAACCAGAGAGCCTTTAAGGGTCCTTCAATAAACGCACTTACCCATACCAATCCCACAGCCAGACTTGAGTGCCTACAGCGTTTAGGAATAATGTGCCTCTGTGACCAAAATGAGAAAAAAAATCAGCATATGTGCAAACATGCACCACTAAAATGTGAGCCCCTCATGAAAAAATGGGGAAAGATGACAGCCAAGAGCTTTGTAACCTACTGGGCTATGTTGTAAAAAATCTGGCGATGTCATGTGACCGTAACGGGACAGTGGCTATTTATGGGGGTGACAGCCTAAAAGGAGAAGAGCCCAGAAAGCAGACTTGATGGCCGTCTGTCTGTTAGTGCTGCATCTCTCGTCCCAAACAGCTGCCCCTGGAGTGGAGCACCCTGGTCCTCGGTACCCTCGACATCCCGAGATCACTCCTTAGGGCCTTTGTCTCTGCTGCTCTGTCTGCCCGATCTTCCCATAGCCGGCTCCTCTGGGTCATCAGATCCCAGATCAACGATACCCCCAGGTCCTCCGTGGCCGGCCACCTACCCGACGTCCATGTCTCAGCTGCATCACCCTGTTACATTATCACCTCCGATACCGAAGGGGGCGGAAGGCCCTTGTGGCAAAAGGATTATTTTGATCTGAGTATCTTTAAGAAAAGGCAGACACAGGAGAAGCTCTGAAAACCTGGCAGAGGTCGCCCTCAGGAAGGGCTTTGCATTTATTAGGGAGTCTCAATTTGTCAGTGTCTCCCTCTCTGTACCAGAGAGCCGCCGAGGACTCAAAATCACGGGACACTGTAATCACCTGAGAGAGCAGGGACTTCAACCTCCGTAACAAGCTCATCCGCGTTCGCCCACTTCTCCTGATGACCCCCCGTAACCGACTCCTCCAAACCTCAACATCTTTCTTTTGTTTTTAGCTGAGGATGCTGTTAAAGTGGAGGCCTGGCCGTGTCAGGGAGCGACTCCGTTTTCCTGGGTCTCTCCCATGTATACAGGACAGGATGTAGACACATTGTTAAACTTGTGCTTGTTTTTCTCTTGTTAATTTGTCTTTTATCGCAGGGGGGTTTCGGCCACAGAACCCAGGAAGGTAGAGGGAAAATCATTTCTCCTCTCCTCCATTACCACCAGAACTGTTCCCTTATATTAATTTGCTTGTGGTCTGTCTTCAAACACTTTTCTCTATCTGAAAGGTTGTTTGGTACGTTTGTTTGTTGTCTGTCTCCCCGAACTTAAGCTTTGAAAGCAGAGACCTTGACTGTCCTCCCCTGAATGTTTCCCCAGCACCTACGAAAGTGCCTTGCACAAAGCAGCACTCAAAAATGATTTTGGAACCAAGGAATGAAATGAGAGCTCTAGGGCCTGGTCGGCCCCACCCCCTCCTCTGCTCTCCTCTGGGGTCATCCTCTTCTATTGTGAGTGCGCTTCTGACAAGGAGCCGGGGAGTCACGAGATGGTCACAGGAGTTCCAGGCAGGCACCCTTATTTATCATCTTTACTAAGCATCCCAGGGAAGGGCTCCAGGTGCCCGAGGCTGACCCCATGCCTGCACGGGGCCAACCACAGGGGACAAGTGATACAGACAGGCTTGGGCCTGGGGGTTCCAGCTGCGTGGCTGCCCCGGGCCAGCACCAAGCGGGAGGAGCAGGATGCCTCAGGGGTATGGAGATGCTGTCACTAGTAGGTAGAAGGGGGGACAAGACGCCTGGCAAACAGAGAAACAAATCTAGAAAATTCTCTAGATACCGCCAAGGTTTTAAAACACATTTTTCTCCTCCAACATACTGCTGTCTTTTGAAACTCCAAGTTATTAATGAAAGTGTCAACCTGTTTGACCTCAGGGTTTAATTTTCATCTTCCAATGACTCCATTTTCCTAGTTTCAAAGGGCGAAGATGTGTTTACCTCTCTCCCACTCTAAAGGATTAATGGGAGGTTAATAGACATTAACCTAAGTTGTTCAGCTTCTCTAGAAAAGACAAAGTGAATAGCAAGGAAGTACAATGCAAAAGGGAAATTTAGAATCTTTTGAAATCATGTAAATTTTCAAAATTTAAACCTTTCTTAAAGTAGTATTTAAAGCTTTAGGAAGCTGCTTACGTGAAGATGACTTTTTTTTTTTCTTTTTTTTTTTTTTTTTCTGTGGTATGCGGGCCTCCCTCTGCTGTGGCCTCGTGAAGATGACTTTAATGACCGAAATGAGCTTCTCATAGTCAGAAGTAACAGAAATTACATATCAACTGAAATTCCACTTTTAGCTTTTAAGATATGAAAGGAAGGTCCTTTCACCAGAAACGTGAATGAAAACTAGAAAACTGTAAATAACATAGGCCAGTAAAAATATCTCTAAGGGGTGTTACCTACATTGCCCAGCTGTGATCTTTCCGCTGTAGTGACACCCAAACTCCAGACATCAATCAAATTGTGGCCTCGAAACAATCTCCTATTTAGAACGGGGCGGGGAATACATTATGATGAATTCAAGATACCCCACGTTACCTATAATTTTCACATTACTACAGACTTGATATTTGCTGCTGTTGGAAAATAAAAGTCCCCCACCAAAAAAAACCACAAAACTTACTTTCCAGTCATACTTACCTGCTAGATGCATCTACATTCTTTCCTTTTCCTTTCTGTTAAATCCCTACATCCGTAAAACTCACAACAAAGCTTTTTTTGTAACTGACTTACAAACGGAAACGTCTTCAGGCTCAGCCCTTGTCTAAGAGCCCTCCATCCACAGCCAAAAGTTTTCCACAGGTAGAAACCACAAAAGGAAAAGACGTTTATTACATTCGGTCCTCACTGGGCTCAGCAGGGCCCACTCCCTCTCTGCCCGATGCCAACACACACCCGCCACCTGACCAGCGACTGACCGGGACCAGTGAGGCTTGACCCTGCCTCCCTGGAAAGTGTTCCCCACAGAGATCCGCCAGCCCTGCCCCCTCCACTGCAGCCCTCCCCGACACTAGCCCAGACCCCCCGGTGCATTCTGTCCCCCGACTCAGATGGGCTCACAGAGGCCCCGTCACGCCCAGCCTCCACCCCAGATCCTGTCTTCCCAGCGGGCCTGCCTAACTGCCCACAACCATTTCGTCCCAAGACCTGGGTCCTGGAGTTAGGGTTGTATTTCCACGTCCCAAGCAGCGTTTCCTTTCCGTGGAGGGAGGGGTGGGCGTTCAGAGCTCCTTTTGCTGAATGAAAAGTTGCCAAATGGAAACAACTCACTGCTTCTCAGATTCTTAGCATATTTTAACTCCAGAGACTTGAGGATGGAATAAGTGGCTCGGACCCATCAAGTGGGTCGTCTCTTTCAAAGCCCGGAACTGCGTGCAGCTCGGTCTCCTGCCGCGCTGCCCACACCCCACCCCATGCTCACTCACTAGATACAACCAAAGGGGCATTTGCTTTTTCCAAAAATATACCATCCCTCCGATGGAAAATAAAGTTCTGAATCTATCCTGGGCCTGTGTTGATAAGGAAAGTCATGTGAGCCTTACAACAGAACAGACAGCAGAGTGATGTGTGAAAAGACTGCAAAGCCACCAACCTGGAGATGAAACGTTAGCTGTGAAAGCCAGTAATGAAAAGAAGGAAGAAAACGACCCCCGGGAAAGACAAGCTATTTTGTGCCAGGTCGTTTTAAGCGTGAGAGTTTACCTGCATGATTTATTAAAATGGCTATTAAGCTGCGAAGGTGTTTATATATGTAAAATATGCATATTGGAAGAACTCAGCTGGTAGCTTCACCCTCCAGAGGGAAAACGCAAAGTTCATTACCAGCCGTCGGTCTACCGCAGAGAAGCCTGCACACCCCAGGGGCCAGGGATTCTAAAAAGGCCATTCAAGCCACAGGTGGACCCCGCGTTTCTCCATTTCCCTGTCCTTCCGCTTCTCTTCCCTTAAAAAAAATTCTTACAGAATTTGCATCTGATGAGGTTCAAGAGGTCACTTCCCCTCCCCTCTCCCGCTCGGTCGGTGGAGCAGCCACGTCCGGGCCACCCTCGGCGCCGACAGGCGGAGGTTTTGCGCTCGCACCGGCCGCCCTGCGGGCCGCTGCGCCCCCGGAGAGGCCACGCTGGTCCCGAGCACAGGCCGACAGCCAAAGAGCGGCCCTGTCCCGTCCGCCTTTTCCAGGCAGTATCTGGAGACGGTGCGACACGGAGAAGGCGCGGCCGAGCATCCGACGGGGACACTTCGAAGGCGCGAAAACGAAAACGCGGTCTCCCTCCCGTCCCCGGCTGGGCTGCTACACTTGTCGCCCTCTGTGCCCCGCGATGCTGAGCCGCTCCCGCCCCAGGAGGCTCCCTCCCCTCTGGGGCCGCCGCGGCGCCCCGCCGAGAGCTCGGGCCGCCCGGAGCGGCGGGTGTCGCGGCCGAGGCGGGGACGCGCGATGCCCCTCGAGCCGGACGCGACCGCGGCCCCGGATCGATTGTGGAGCTGGGCCCGCCGCACCTGCTCCGCGCGCCGGGCTCCGGGCTCCGGGCTCCGGGCTCGCGCCCGCGGGTCGCGCGCGGCCTCTTCGTCCCTCTCCTCCTGGCTCCGTTTCCATCTCTTCATTCTGCCTCTACCTCGAAAGCTAAAACGAAGCGCCGGAGTTGGGGTGGTGCTGGGACAGGCGCAGGGGCCCAATCGTCCCTAGGCTCCGCGGGCCGCGACGGGAGGTCGCCGGGAAAGCAGCGGGGCCCGCGGCCACGCGGGGCCAAGGTCAACGGGTCCGCGCCGCGCTTCCCCGGCCCGAGGTCCGCTGCGCGCCCTCCGCGTGCGGCGCGCTGTTCTTCTAGGCGATCGACTGTCTGAACTCGTTTAACCCTCCCCGAAGCCCCGTGGGGCAGCTGTTATTCCGTCCCAGTTCTAGAACTGACGAAACTGAAGTGCACAAGAAAAAGTAACTTGCTCAAGGTCGCCTAACTAGTAAGTGCAAGGTGTATGGGGGGGGGGGAGATACACAGGTAAAATTAAATGGGCAAAATAGCATTTGCGACCTTAGTATACATTTAATATTAGTTTTTCAAACTGCAGGTTACATTTTCCGAGTCAGAGCTGCGAGAGCCTCGCGGGGTAGCGCGGGGTAACCGGGGCGGGAGAACCCTCACACCCGCCGCCGGGGCGCTTGGTTAGGCTGGACGGAGAGGGTTCTTCGCCCGCCTCGCCGCCTCCCACAGGACTGGCCAGAGCCTGCGCCTCTTGCAAACGGGAAATGGGGCGGAATGGAGAAAATTTCCGTGGAAAACAGCAAACGTGGGCGGCTGTTTGCGGTAGACCCCGGCCGGCGAGGAACCCTTGCCGCCGCCCGTGCAGCAGCGTGCTGGTTAGTTTTCTTTCCGCGCTTCTCCGCTTCTCCGTGGGCTCTCGAACCCACGAGAGGAGTGGGTGCAGACCAGCCACTGAGCGCAGATCGGCCGTCTGAGGGTCCGCCGACCCCCGGTGAGCGAGTCCAGGCCCCACACACCCGGGCTGCTGCGCTCCTGGCGTTATTACTCGGGCGCTTTGCGTTTCTGCGAGGCACACTTTCCTCGGGACAAATGACACTCTACCCTCCTCGACCGAGCGAGCTCCTCTGCCAGAGCTCAAACACACACGCACGCACGCACGCGCGCACACACACACACACACACACACCCCGCGCCCTGCTCCTCAGTGCACCGCGCCGGCCCCCAGGCACCCACCCACCGTGCTGCGAGGGCGCGCGCCGGCCCGGGTGCTGCGAAAGTGTAGGATCCCTCCAGGAGCCGCGTGATCTGGTGCCCGGGAAACATCCCCCCACCCGGGGAGAATTCGCCCTCGGCGGTGAAGACACGGAACCCCAGCCACAGCCGGAACACGCCGGAGAGCAGAGACCCCAGCCCGCAGAGGCGGGCTTAAACTGGTAGACAAAGACCCACCTTTTCCTTATTAAGGACCCAGCCAAACGTGCACGTAAGAGATCGCTCAGGGAAGGAAAGGACCCAAAGACGCCTGAGGCTTACAGAGTACCTTTACACAGCGCTTTTGTTGGATGGGGTCAAAAATAACAGTATAAATGTGTATATTTCAAATTGTTAAAAAATTTTTTACAATGTTTATTTCATCTTTACAGTCACTGTGGGAGGAGGCCCTTTTAAAATTATTTTTATTATTCCCATTTTAGGAAAGAAAGAGAAAGAGAGAAAGAAAGAGAAAGAAAGAAAGAAAGAAAGAAAAAGAAAAAGGGAAGGAGGAAAGAAAGAAAGGAAGGAAGGAAGAAATTGAAACTCATAGACTTACCCAAGGTCACCTGGGGCAGGTGCAATTGTCAAACAAAATCTAGGGCCACCTATGACACCACATCACTGCTCCGGCTACATTGGGGGTTGCTAAGAACAAAGGTAACGTGTATGGTTTGGGGGAGCAGGAAAAAATCAGACAAATCAACCAACAAATATTTATGAAATATCTGTACAGAGTCCTGGTACCGACTGGGCGTTGGGGATAGGGGCCAACCAGGGCCTCCTGGTTCACTCCCGCGCCACCCATGGATCCCTTCACACCCCAGCCTCGTTCAAAATCCTCCACAGGCACTTTCAAACCATACGAAAAAGTCCTTCCAGGCTGGCCACTGTCTGGGTAAATGACTGGAAAGCACTGTATGGTCCACAAGGATAAACATACACACACATACATCACACACCTACGTAGAGATACATTCAAAGGACACGCGTGACCTTGCAATAAATGAATTCTGTACGTAGGAGCTGGTGAACGTGTAGAGGCAGCACGGGGTGACTCTGGAGGCTGCACGGACGAGCACCCCTTCCGCAGCTTTGCCGCCAAAGCACACACCCGGCCCCCGTGATGGAGGGAACGTCTGTCACCTCCTGGCAGCTCCAGCCGTCAGGGAAAAGCCAAGACACTTGGGGCTGGAAGTCACCTGGGGGAAGCGGGCAGCAGGATAAAGAGTTCTGCTTATAAAATACACAACCAGAAACAATGTCCCGGCCCTATTTCCAGCTTCCCTAAGGAGCTGTGTTTGTCTGCACTAAAATATAATTTTAGGTATGAGAGAGCCAGAGCCGGAGGGCGTGGGGAGGAGTAATAAGGTGCCTTTTAAAAACACGACATCTGTATTTGTCCTGAAATATTTCAGCAAGAAATGAAAATAGAGAGACAGAGAGGAGATAAATGAAGCAAGTGTGGCAAAATCTTGATAACTGTTAATTCCAGGTGATGGGTATACGGCCCTCCACTTCTGTGCGCTATGAAACTTTCAGTACGAAGAAAAAATATAAAAAGAACAATAAAAACTCAACGTCTTCATTTCATTGTATGTAAGGTATACCTGAATCCCGTTAATTTTTAGGAGTTTTAAAATAAAAGTCAGACTACATGGAGAATGCCTTCTTATCGCCTAAAAAGATAAAGTGCAGCTCCTGACTCGGTGTCGCAGAGGAAAGGTCAGTAGGGGACATCTTGGTCTCCGGTTTCAGATCCAGCAGCCCTGGCCCTTCCACTCCCAAAAGGCCACCACTACCCTGCCTGTCCCCCGCCTGGGTGTGCAGCCTGCCCCGAAGGACCCCCAAGGTTCCCTTCCATGTTGCAGACTTCCGCCAGGACAAGTGTAGGGTGCTTTCCTTAGTTAACAGGAATGAGAAATAATAAAGGCAAAAAGTGGTCTTTCTGTCACCGTAGACCCAGAAGACAAGAGATGCTCTTGCAGCCTCTTCGCGGCGGTCCAGAGCGGAAAGCGCTTCCCCGAACCAAGAGGCTGGCTTGTCCGGGTGCCCGGCCGTCTGTCTGTCGTCTGTTTTCTGCTAGACCTCGGCTCCCAGAGCTCCAGGCGGGCTGCAGACGAAGACGCCGCCCCGGCCCCTTGCTGGCTGTGGGAAACCAGAAGGGCCAAACCGAAGCCAGACTTTCTTCAGCAAGACCCAAGCATGTTTGCAAAGGAGGGCGCATTTCCGTGGAGGGGTCCCAAGCATGCGACTGGCCTCCTTCTATTTTAAGGGCTGGAGGGTTCGGGAAAGCAGGGTGCGTCCTAAGGTGGCCAAGCGAGTCCGAGGTGAGCGGGTATATCTGGAGGACTCAGTCCGCCTGGGGCCGGGCTGCGGGGACGGGCGCGCGAGGCGGGTTAGGGACCCGCGGGGACCGCGATTCCCGAGGGCCTGGCGCCACCCAGCGGAAGCGAGAGGAACTCCCGCTCTTTCCACGCGGGCGCCCAGGAGGAGGGGAGGCCAGCCCGGGACCGAGACACCAGGGACTTTCTCAGACGGCTGGAGGGTGACACTCATTGACGGCTCCAGGAAACCATGCCTGGCCTTCCCGGCTCACCCCTCTCACCAGCAAGGACACCGTGGCCCGCCAGGCCGAGACTCCGTTTGCCCTGAACCCCGAGATGACAAGCGCTTTCCCCTACAATGCGAACCACCCACAGAGACGCGCTCGGGTGGACGCGCCTCGGAGCCGGGTGTGCGCTGGCCTTGCGCTGCCGGCACAGGGCAGAGTCCACGTGGAGGGAGGGACGATCGGGCCGCGTAAATCATCTGGAGGGATTTTTGGCCTGAGTCCCTGTTTCCGAAAGGTTGCGGGACGGCTTGGACGTTGATTATATAGCGTTCCCTTTTCAAGTGCGCGCCCCTCCCCATCGCAGCCCGTCTGGTGTGCGAGGATTGTTTGAAAGGAAGGAAGCATTCTTGAAGTGGCGGGTGATGGATCGTCTAAACCCTTCTGGGGCGTTTGGGGCGGGGGTCTGGAGGCAGCTCATCAATAAAGACCCCCCTGGAGAGAGGGGGGCTGGAGAACAGCCCCCCGCCACGCAGCCTGGAGCCCTAGGCCTGGACCAGAACCTCCTGGCCAAGGGGGAGGCGGGGAGGGGGTCCCGGGCAGGTGGAGACGCCTCGCCTGGACCGGCCTCCACCGAAGCCCTTCAGGTTGCACGGCGGGGGCGCTGCAGGGTGATTTATTGGGGGCGGGGGGGGGGTAACGGCCAAAAGGCTGGTAGGCTCCCAACACCAGAGTGTCAAGGCACGGGGTGAAAAGGGGACCCTGGGATGCTCTACTCTGACTCCTTGGGGCTCCTACGCCAGCTCCTCAGGCGCCCTGCTACATGTGCCTTCCCTTGGTATAGATTTCTTTTCGAACCCCAACCCAAAACCTGTCCGTCCACCTTTCCCAAATTGGAGGAGGGAGATGGGGGGGACGCGTGAAGATGACTCGGGTCAAACCATTCGAGGCTGGATGGGCTGGGAACCCCTGGGACCGAGCCTCAGCCAGGCCGCAGCCTCTTCCCTGCCGTGGAGCTGCAGCCCTCAGAGATGTCCGTCTCAGCGCCCTCTGCGCCCGCCTGGAAGAGAAGACTGCCCTGGGGTTGCTACGGGGAACCTGCAGCCGCTCCCTCCTTGGGAAAAGGAGAACCTCGACAGCAAGGTGGGCCTGGGGAGGCGGCCTTGGGGCCTGTCTAGGCGCGGCCTCGTGTGCTTTCCCGGGCCCTCAGTCCCAGCACCAGCGAGCACTCCCTCCTCCTCCTGCAGGCTTCCCGGGCGACAGAGGGTCAGGCCGCCTCGCCTCCGGAAAGGACCGACCACCAGGCACGGGGGGCGGGGGCGGGGGGGGGGATAGGGAATGGGTTGGAGGGAAGGCTCCCGAAAGGCAGCTCCTCCAAGGCGGCGTCTGGGCGCCCCGAGGTCCCGAGTCGGGCTCTGGGCGCCGAGCACGTTTTATTTATCCCTGCAGAGGATGCTGGAGGACAAAAGAAATATTTGGACGTCAGAGCTGATTTATATTTTTGGAAGAGCTACGTTTCCTTTTCTGAAGAGAAGCGAGCGCGCCCCATATCCTGAGCGCAGCGGGGAGACAGGAGGGGAGTTTTGATGCTCCAGGAAGTTCATCCATCGCGGCTCGGCCCCGCGGGGTTCGCTGCCCCGGGGGATATTTATTTATTGGAGGGGGTAGGGCAGGAGGGGAAGAGGCGAGCCAGACGCCAGAAGAAAGCCCGACTCGGCCGGGTTGGGAACCCCAGGGCGCCTCCAGGCCCGCGGACCCGCAGCCCGGCGGTCTGACCTCTGCGTCGGGGCGGGGTGCTTCCGAGGCGCGGCCTTGCGACCTCCGAGCGCGAGCGCTTGGTCGGTGCCTCCGTAGCCCTGGGCGCGCACCCTCCTTCCTTCTGCGCCCGCCCGCGGGCTTGTCCAGCGTGCCACCACCTTCTTCCCGAGGCTGGGGACGCAGAAGCGGGGCACGGGGCCTCCCAAGGGGGGGCTGCAGAGCAGGGGCCCAGCAGGGTGGGCGCAGGGGCAGGGCTTCGAGCTCAGGGTGCCTTCGGGCTCACTCCTAAGACACAGCCTGGCTCCACGGTTTCTGTGGCCTCAGCGGAGGGTTCCCTTCCAGCAACCCAAGCCGCCTCACGGTGGTCCTGCGGAGGGGCGCCCCACCCCCACTTGTTCCGCTTTTTTTCTCCCAAGACTGGGAACGGGTGGGACAGGCTTCCCTAATTTTCCTTCGCCGCTGGAAGCTGCCTGTTAGGAGTGGCCGTCCCGGCCATGGAAACCCTCCTCGCAAGCCCCGGCCTTCCCCACATAAACGCAGCAGGCTGTCCGCGAGGCCCAAGGCCGGTCCCCTGCAGAGCCGAACCGGGCAGACGGGCCGGCTCCCGGGACCACCCCCCAAAACGCGTCTCCCGGGGTAGGAAGCTGGGCCTTGCAGCCCGGGCGGCGCAGAGGTGGGAAGAGGTGCGGCTCTTGGGAAGGGGCTCTGGCAGGCTGGACGGCTTTCCGCCTCCCCAGGAACCGCCAATGATCCCGCCGAGAGGGTGACCCAGTCTGCCCACCGCCAGGCGCAGGGGATCTGGGGCCCATCCGCGGATCTCTCAGGGAGGTGGCTATAAAAAGAGCCCTGCCCGGAACACAGGCGTTGGAGAGCGGAAGAATCTATCTAAATAAACATTTGGAATTGGGTGGCTGCTTTCAAACCCGGAGGTCTGGGGCCTCTGGACCAAGGAAGGCGAGCAGACGTCCACAAGCCCGCCGTTACCGCTCTGGCCCAGGTGCCCTCTCCAAGCCCGCCCTGGCGCCTCCTCCTGGCCTCGCAGCCGCGGACGCCTTTTCTGTTATAAATAAGCGTTTCTAGCTTGGCCTCTGGGGCGCTTCCCCACACAGGCTCACCCCCTAGGCCTCAGCATGCAGCGCCCACCGCTGTCTGGAAAGGCCTCTCGACACACACGTTAACTTTGTACCAAAGCACCGACTGGACAGGGTGGCCGCTTTGCGTCGGAGTTCTGCTGGGCCGCGGGGCCAGAGGTGCCCGCGAGGGGAGGCTTCAGAGGGCCGCCAACAGGGTGGGTCTCTCCGGTGGGTAGCTGGTTTAGTCTAAGCCATTTCGTGTAAAACCCACGCGGCAGGGGAAGCACGCTAAGAACATAAAACGTAAACCGCAATAATGAAGAGATTTCCTAGAATAAAGCGCCGATTACAGGACAAAATCAGAGAAACCCAGGCTTCCCGAAGTTTACATTCCCCTGCGCTGGAGCAGGGGCGGGACCTTGGGGTTTGCAGCAGAAAGGAATCCGAGGCCCAGATGGAGACAGTCTACCCGAGGGGTCAGCTCGGGGTATTTCTGAGAAACACAGGGGCACCCCCCCACCCCCCCCCTCGGTATTTCTGGTTAACTGAGGAGCACCTGGTCAGATCTGCAGTCATTTTAAGGAACCATACCTGTCCTTCCCATAAGAAAGAAGTCAAGACTTTTGTTGTTTATAAGACAGTGAAAGTCAATCAGGAAGAGCTCCGAGACAGGGCAGCCTCCCGAGCAAAGCTACTTCAGAGACAAGCATAACTTTCCTTTTCAACCGTCTCCCACACAGAAACTCAGGTATCCCCGCCAGGGACAGAGAGTTTGACATAATCGGTTATCGCAGGCATTCTCACCCGGGAGATCTGTATAAATCAGTAATTAAAACAAACTTCTGAGACTTTGTTTTGCTGCCCCATCGTGGAAGCAGCACTGGATGGAGACCCCAGACCTGAGCTACAGGCCAGCTCTGTCACTTGCCCACGTGTGACTTTTGGCAAATCGTCTGACCTTTCTGGGCCTCAGTTTCCTTATCCCTAAGGGGGAAGGTCCTGAGACCACGTGCCAGTCACATGATATGAACGTAAAGGCTTCTGCCTGTGAAACCTACAAGGAACACATTTCCAGACTTGAGGGGTCTCTGCCAGGGAACAGTTTCCACAGGCAGAAGGGGGTCTCCAAGAAAGTGGTCTGAAGAAGGGCCCCTTCCTGCTCAGATAACTGAGAAGGGCACGACCTCCGGACAGTCCTGGGGTACAGGGCAGCATTAAGACCCCTGCGGAGAGGGGCTCCAGGTCTGCAGACCTGCTCTCCAAAGCCTACTGCCTTTCCAGGACCTGCCTGGCCTTCTGGAAGACCGCCCAAACTATAAGTGGGCATTTCTTGCAAGTTCAGAGGGTTTAGGTAAAATGGATACCACTGTCACTTGGCTGGGAAGGGAGATTTTTAAAATCTTTGATCACTGAACCAGATAAACTGGTAGAAACTAAAAAGGTATAGAGTTTGGGGGTTTTAATGAGTATCTGTGGACCCCCTAAAATCTCAGGCAAATTGAGAATATTGTTTTTCTGGAGGAAGAAGGCTCCATAGCTTCCATCATATTCTCAAAAAGACCCCCAAACTGGGAACTACTGGTGTGTAAGGTTATTACTAGCCCTGCCTGGATTTTAGGGTCAGTGCTTTTTATTCTTCACTCTCTGGGCCCTAAAACCCTTTAGGGCCTGAGATCCAGGCCCTAGAATTCCCAGGTGCAGAAAATCAGCGAGGGTCCAGTGCCAGCGATATGTCCACTTGCTGGATTTTTCCCAGATCCAGTGCCCACAACCCCCACCTCCAAATGAGATGATTGCCTTCCTGGTCCCTGTGTTTTCCAGCTGTGGGCCAGTTCTCTTCCCACTGCGCGCGCGCGCACACACACACACATACACACACACACACACACACACACACACACAAAAGACCGTGTCAGGGGAGCTCATTTCAGATGTTCTGTTCTCCTCACTCCAGTTTCTATTGTATCTCATTATTTTTCAGACATTTAAAGCAATGATTTAGTGAACATACTCTATTTATTGAATACTGCCACTTCACTTATAATTAAGTTATTCCCTGTAAAATGACAAAAGGGGTAAGAGAAAAAAATACCATGAAATTAATGGGGCCCTATCAAAAAGGAAAAAAAAAGCTCACCGGTCACTCAGAAAGGAATTCTTAGAAGTGGAAACAACTGCAAACCCCCTTCCCCAACTCAACCAAAACATCCCATCCGGAAAAGAGCGGCTTGTTTCTTTTTTCTCTTGGAAATGAGCAGTAAACTGAGTTCATTTGGGCCGTGTTTTCTTAGCTGACTCGCAGCTACGATCAAGCCATTTTGGGACACATTCCCATGTAGGTACCAGGGGTGCTCTGGAGGAAGCTGTCGACGCCTGTTCAGCTAATTTAGGTTTTCTTTGTCTAATTACAGTGGAGCTTAGGGAAAAGGAGCCGGGCTCAGGGCAGTAAACTGACACTCGGTCTCTGTGTGTGGTATCCAGGCAGGGTTTGATGGAAAAAGCCTGCTTCCACTCAACTTCAGGTCACTGTCTGGGGCCGGCCCAACCCAGCCCCCAGCCTCCCCCTCGCACCCCTCGCGCCCCTCCCTCTCCTCCCTCTCCGGCCCCACCGGCACACTCGGCCAGAAGCAACCCCAGCACTCCTGGGCACCCAGAGCGGGTGCAGCCTCGGGGCCTGCCCCGGGCCTGTTCCGCCCGGGGTCTCCGGCTGCCCCCCTCTCCAGACCTAGCGCCCTCTCCCTTTCTCCCCGCCCCCGCCCCGACTCCCCAGCCTGCCCAGCGCGCGCGCTGGCACCCCGGTCCTTTCCGAGCAGCCGCAGAGGGGCGCCCGGCCCCGCCGGCCCTGCGGGCCGCAGCACCTCCCCTGGGGGCCGACCCCCAGCCCCGTGCGGCCCCGGAGGCGCCCAGGCCTCCTGTTCTCCTCCCAGTCCCAGCCCCGTCCCTGGTCGGACGGCGCTTCCTTGCACGTGTAATCCGATAAGTAACTGTCCGGTCTCACTGGGAGTGATTCCTCCGAGGGCACATCCTCTCTCCCAGCCTGACCCTTACTGAGTGGAGAGGACCCAGCCGCACTGGGTGGGGTGTCGTCCCACGGGAGCCAGCCTCGAGACGGCAGGCACGCATGGGTGGGCGGCATGGGGGCTGGGGGTGTAAATCCCGTGACAGCGGCGCACCCCTTCAGGACTGAGTACAAATACGGCTATCTCACCCCTGTCACTCAGCGCGGCCTTCTTTCTGCATTTCGTACCAAACATCAAATGGCAAACGGAAAGGAAGCGGAAACAAATGCAAACAGGAGTCCTACTCGACCACGTTTGCAGGGTCTCTAAAGAGGAGAGTCTTTAAGGAGCCTGGCCTCTGCCCTCTGCTAACAGCGCTGGGAGGCCGCAGGCCCGTCACAGGAGAGAGGGTTGGCACGTTACCTTTGGGCGTCGCGGGCACCCCGGCGTGTGGCGGAGGCGGCAATGTCTAAACGAGCTGACAGACGGTGTCAGTGCGGGCGCAGGGGCAGCGGCTAAGGAGGTCTGGCGGCGGCACCCGCGGCAGCACCACTCGGCCGGCCCAGGACCGGCCGGGAGGAGGAGGAGGAGGGGGAGGAGGAGGGGGAGG
>NC_041231.1:107784689-107810744 GCF_002837175.3 Physeter macrocephalus | reverse complement strand
AGGGGGAGGAGAAGGGGTGGGTCCGCTCCGCCGGGGGCGGCCGGCTTTGGGATGGGGGCAGGGGTGCTGTCCGGGACCAAGAGAAAGACGATTTCCTAAAGTCGAGGGGGTCGAGTTTTGCGGGGCGTGGCGGGCGTCCTCCCGGCACACTGTGAGTCGGCCTGCGACCCCGCGCTTTGCGAGGGGCTGTGGAGGGGGGGAGCCGGAGAGCATCCGAGAGAGGAATTAAAAGGCCGAGGGGGACCCCGGGGAGCGAGGAGCGAGAGAAGCGAGGGAGCGGGCGGCCGGCCGGGGGGAGGAGTGAGCGCCGGCCCAGCGCGCCCTCCCCGGGGCGGCGGCGGCGGAGGGGGCAGGGCGGGGGGGCGGCGGGGGCGGGCGCGGGAGGGAGGAAGTGCGAGAGACAGAGCGAGCCGCGCTCCTGAGGGGAGACGTCGGGCTCGTCCCCGGGGTCCCGGCCGCGGTCCCCGCTCGCTCGCGCAGCCGCCCGGCCGCTCCGGCTCCGCGGCCCGGAGGCCGCCGCGCAGGCCGGGCCCGAGGCCCGGGGAGGGATGCGCGGGGCGTCGCCGCCGGCCCGCGGCCGCCGCCAGAAGCCCCGGCGGAGCTGAGGGAGGCGACGGCGGAGCGCTGGCTCGGAGCGGCCGCGGCTGCAGCCCGGGCGGCGGGCTAGGGCGCCCGCCGGGCCTCTGGCTGGACCGCGCTCCCGCGCCTTCGCGCCCGGCCCCGCCCGCGCCCCCGCCGCCGGGCCCCGCTCCCGGGCCCCCGATGACCTCCGAGGGCGGGCCGCCGCCGGCCCCGCTGCGCCGCGCCCGCAGCCCGGGCCCCGGCGCGCTCCAGGCCGCCCTGATGAGCCCGCCGCCCGCCGCCGCCGCCGCCGCCGCCGCCCTGGAGGCCGCCTCGTCTTCGTCGGCGTCCGCCGCCGCCTCCGGCGCGGCCGGCGCGGCCCCGAGCGCCTGCAAGAGCGCGGGCGGCGGCGGGGGCGCGGGCGGCGGCGGCGCGGGCGCCAAGAAGGCGAGCTCGGGGCTGTGGCGGCCCGAGAAGCCGCCCTACTCGTACATCGCGCTCATCGTCATGGCCATCCAGAGCTCGCCCGCCAAGCGCCTGACGCTCAGCGAGATCTACCAGTTCCTGCAGGCGCGCTTCCCCTTCTTCCGCGGCGCCTACCAGGGCTGGAAGAACTCCGTGCGCCACAACCTCTCGCTCAACGAGTGCTTCATCAAGCTGCCCAAGGGCCTCGGGCGGCCGGGCAAGGGCCACTACTGGACCATCGACCCGGCCAGCGAGTTCATGTTCGAGGAGGGCTCGTTCCGCCGCCGGCCGCGCGGCTTCAGGCGGAAGTGCCAGGCGCTCAAGCCCATGTACCACCGCGTGGTGAGCGGCCTGGGCTTCGGGGCCTCGCTGCTGCCGCAGGGCTTCGACTTCCAGGCGCCCCCATCGGCGCCGCTCGGCTGCCACGGGCAGGGCGGCTACGGCGGCCTCGACATGATGCCCGCGGGCTACGACGCGGGCGCCGGCGCCCCGGGCCACGCGCACCCGCATCACCACCACCACCACCACCACGTCCCGCACATGTCGCCCAACCCGGGCTCCACCTACATGGCCAGCTGCCCGGTGCCCGCCGGGCCGGGGGGCGTCGGCGCGGCCGGGGGCGGCGGCGGCGGCGGCGGGGACTACGGCCCGGACAGCAGCAGCAGCCCCGTGCCCTCGTCCCCGGCCGTGGCGAGCGCCATCGAGTGCCACTCGCCCTACACCAGCCCCGCGGCGCACTGGAGCTCGCCCGGCGCCTCGCCTTACCTCAAGCAGCCGCCCGCCCTGACGCCGGGCGGCACCCCCGCGGCCCCGGCCGGCCTGCACACCAGCATGTCCACCTACTCGCTGGAGCAGAGCTACCTGCACCAGAACGCCCGCGAGGACCTCCCAGGTAACACGCGGCCTGGCCCGCCGGCGCGTCGCCTCGAGGCCTCCCCGCTCTGGGTGGCCGAGGCCCAGGGGAAGCTGGCACCCTATGGGGGGTGGGGTGGGGTCACTGGGCCTTCCCCGACAGGCTTGGCCCCCGCCGGGCCTCCAGAATTTTCACCCCTAGGAGGATGGAGTCAAGTGCCTGCGTCCTCGGGCTCTCCGAGTGTCCCCACGGACTGCAGGGCTCAAATCTCAGGCCTGGCTTAGCTTAGGGAGAAGCCTTGTGGCCTTAGGGGACCTTGGCCAAGGCACTGTGGCTGCTTTCTTGTCTTTTTTTCCAATTGGTTTTGCTGTGCTTTCACCCAAACGTACATGTCCGGAAGGGAGATGCTCGGTACCTGCCGTGTGCGTGGGGAGGGGCTCCGCTGGGCGAGGGTTGAGGGGGGGGAAAGGAGGGAGGGACGCCGGGAAAGCAGAGGGGTTCCAGGACCCTGCGCAAAAGGGAAATGTTGCCAGGGAGGAGAGGCGCCAAGCGGTGGAGGAGTCTCCTGCCTCCCCCCACGGTGGACCCAAGTTGATGACACATGGGTCCGGCCTAGGCCAGCAGGGCCTGGGGACCGCAGCGAGGCTCCCCTGAGAAACGCCTGCCCGTTGGGCGCCCCTTGTCGTGTTGATGGTGTGAATTGTGTCGGTTGCAGATTATGAAAATTTATTGACTCGCCCAGGGCGGTGAAAGGTGGGAGGGGACAGATGGGGGTGGAGGAGGGAATTTGAATATTTAGCCAGGTTCGTGGGGACAGTGGAGATAAACCCTTACATTAACCCCTCGGAGGCAGGCTGGTCTGCCCGGCAAGCGGGGGCTCTCGCTGACACTCACCCGCCCCGATTAGAAAAGCGTTCGCGGGACGACGACACACCTACATCACATGCTCGTGCAGCGGTGTGGGGCAGGGCGTCAGGGAGAAAGGAAGTCCAGAAATGGGCGAAAGATCTTGGTTCCCTGGACGGTGAAATTTCCCAAATAGGCCTTTTAAATGCGGGTCTCAGAGGTTAACTAAACAAAGACAGTCTGGGCAGGACCACACCGGAGAGGATTTTAGCCTGACTTAACCCACTGAGAGCGGCGTCTTGTTCAGTTTTATGGGAATTTCAACAAGTAACCAACACAGACGACCCTCCCCTCTTATTTTTTTTTTACCCCCCTGGGACGGGCTGTCAATCACCTCTGAGCCCTGGCGGCGCGCTCTGCGCTCTCCCGCCCACCCGCTCCCCGCTCCCCGCGCCCGCAGCCCTGCTCAGCCACAACCGGGACTCCGAGGCGGCTGCCGTGAAACACTTCCCTCAACGTTCAAAATCGCGCAGAAAGAGCCTTCTGACCATTCTGCGAGGCCGCCCTCGCCCCACGCCACACACCAGGCGCACGCACGGGTCCCAGAAGCGCGGGAACCCGGGAGCACGACTCTGTCTAGAGGAGAAGGGACACTGCCTCGCCGGCCCCCCAGGAGCTCGCGCGCCCTCCGGGCCGAGTCTGGGAGCCCCGAGGAGGAGGAGGAGGAGGAGGAGGCCATGGCCCGGCCGGGACGCTCTGCTCCCCACCCCCCAACCGTGCTCTGGCTCCCGCCCCCTCGAACCCTCTTCCCCGAGGGGCTAGCTGGCGTCTCCCAGGCCGGGCCGCGAGCCCAGGGCCCCTCGAGGAGCGGGGAGGCCGAGGAGGTGCCCCGAGTGCCCGCTCCCAGCACGACGCCCGGGCGGCCCAGGCCCGCTTGCTCGGGGAGGCCCCTCGGCCTCTCTGCCTCCTGAGAACCTTTCAAGGAGGAGCCGGGCTCTTAGGTCCTTCGGTCCCATCAAAGCGCCGGGCCCGCCGGCTAGAGATGCCGGAACCGGCACCGCGAGGTGCTTTACCGCGGGGGCAAGCGCACCTGCGCGGCAGCGACGGCTCACGTCGGGTCGCGCGTTGGCCCCAGTCGGTGTTGCCGGGCGCTGATCGCGGGGCCGCCCGCGGGTGGCTCAGCGAGCGCCGGACGCGACCGGGCGAGGGGCCGCCGGGTAAGGTCTTCGCGCGCGCAGAACAAGCCGGCCCTGCACCCGCGTGGGCGGACGGTCCCCGCGGCGCACGCGAGACTAGAGAGGCCTCGGGAAAAGGGCCCAGCCCAGCCCGGCCCCGAGAGAGAGGCCCGGGCCGGGAGAAGCGCGGGGCCCAGCGAGCCGGAAGCCCAGCCAACTGTGCCCCCGGGCCGGAGGCGCCGAGAAAGCAAAAGCAAAAGTCGGCGCCCGGAGGCCTGGCTCGGGCCCGGGGAGAGGCTGCGGGCCGGCCCGGCTCTCCCAAAGGCTCCCCGCGCGGCAGAGGGGCCGCAGCCGAGCTCTCTCCCAAGGGCAGCGCTGCTCCGGGGGTGCTGCTTCCCTCGAGGCGCGACCCACAGAGATGCGCGCGTTTGTTCTCGGCCCTTCTCTGGCCGTGGGATTGTTTTCTGTCACCCCCCTGGAGCTCAGGGCCTGCTCCTCGGAGCCGGCTAGTTGGTTGGGAAGTAAGGCAGGGGGGCTCGAAACCAGAAGCGAGGGAGACCGTGGTGTTTCGGGGGCAGGGGCTGGGCCTGGGCAGCACCGGCTGGAGGCCCGCGGGCAGGGGCCGGGCCCAGGGCCTGGGGCCAGGGGCTGTTAGAGCCCCGCCCAGCCTCTGGGAGTAACAGACACCTGGACACAGAGAGCCCGGCTTCGCGGGGACTGTGCCCTGCGGCCCCGTGTAAACCAAAGGAGACCCCAAACCGGGATTCCGGAGTCGTCCTGTGGCCTACAGTTTGAAACTTTGAGAAGCTTCTGGGGCTGGGTTTTCTCTCCCAGTTTTACTGCAATAGACAAAAAAGACAGGCCAACCCCCTTGGAGTCAAAAGTTGAATTAAGTTTTCAAAAATTATGTGCCCTGTCCTCAGCGGAAGAAACGTTTCTGAAAAGTTTTCTTTTCTCCCTCCTTGCAGTGGGGCTGCCCCGATACCAGCACCACTCCACGCCGGTGTGCGACAGGAAAGACTTCGTCCTCAACTTTAACAGCATCTCCTCCTTCCACCCCTCGGCCAGCGGCCCCTACTACCATCACCACCACCACCAGAGCGTCTGCCAGGACATTAAGCCCTGTGTCATGTGAGCGGAGGGAGGGGCCGGGCCAGGCCCTCTCGCCCCTGGGGCGAGGCAGAGTGGACTCCCAGAGCAGTGTGGCTGCAAGTAGCACCCCAGTCACTTAGCCAGAGTCCCCAGGCCAGGCAAGCGTCCTGCGCTGATGTTTTTCTGCCGTTGACAGAAGGACAGCCCCAAGGTAATGCCCCGAATTCGTGCAGGCTCCCAGAGAAGGGAGAACTCCGCTCCTTAGCCGAGATGGTGAGAACTCACCACGCGGAAAACACAAGCATGGAACTCTGGGGGTTCCCTTGCCTTCAGTAATCAGGGTCTGAGACACGCAGAGGGGCTGTGTGTGTGTGTTTCTGTGTCTATGGAAAGTGTGTGTGCTTTTCTAAAAGGCAGTGCCGAGCACAAGATTTCCAGAAAGCCTCATCTTGTGGCCTGGCTCAGTGGGAGAGCTGTGTTTCGCCAAACACTACCTTGGGATACAGGTGCCAAAGAACATTATCAAGGAAGTATTTAGCAACAATGTGTCTAGTTTAAGAACGTGGTCTTCAGTATTGTGACTCTACAACGTTTTTTACAAGGTGGTTTTCTACCATCATAGTTTAAAGATATTTTTATGACCTTCGTGTATACTCACACTTTGCTTGTATTTTAAAAGGGGGATATATTTGCACTTACGTATACTTTTACAGTTTGCCAAACTATTTTGATGTAAAATTTTTTCAATAAAATGTATATGACAAATAGTTGCTGGGGGATCTCTTTCCTCCACGGGCATCCGATCGCCAGGCCTCCTCACCAGCGGGCAGGGCAACTCTACACTGGGCGGGCTTTTTTTTTCTAAGTCATGTAATTGACGTGGTGTGGGGTCTGTGCCTTGAGCAGCACAGGCCGGTTTCTGATTGTGGGTCTTCTCAGGAGAGAAAGAGAAGAAGAAACATTTTCTATCATTTCTTTCCTTCACCCTTGCTCTTTCTGGCTAAACAAAAAACAGAAGGTGAAAGGAGCTTAAAAGAAAACCAGGCAAGATGAAGGCTTGAGGAAACCAAGTTTCGTGCCCCCTTTGTTGTCTTTCTTGTGTGCACGGCGCGTTCTGCCCTTTGCTCTTTCCTTTCGCCACCAGCACAGGGTGGAGTGACGGGGCAGCACATCACCCGGGGCTGCCCTCGGCCCGGCCGGGCTCCGAGCAAGGGGTAGGTGCCCGGCGCAAGGGCCCCGGCTCCTTGGGTGGCCGTCAGACCCCCCCCCCCACGTCCAGAGGGGGAAGCCCGTGGGGGGTGTGGGCAGTTCCCGGCACCAGGGACCGAAGCAGGACAAGACGTCTGCCCCCCACCCCGTTCAGGCGCGGCGGCCGCCCCCACTTGTCTCCCTATTAGTCACTCCGTCCCCTCCTCTCCCTCGCAGGGAGTGATGCTTCCCCTTGGGACCCGCCGAGCCCTTTCCTATCTCGCCCGGTTTCCTGAGGCTTCCCAACCACAGACGCTACAGGCAGCGCCGCTGAAGCTCCGGACGAAAGAGAAAGGAAACAGGCCGATGGGCACCAGCCCCGCCTGGTCTGACCAGCCCCGCAGACTCACGGGCGGCGCTGGCCACCGTGGGCCCGAGAGCAAGCAGAGAGGTTCTCCAGGTCTTGCTTTTGCTTTTGAGAACTCGCCTTCGAGCCTCATTCCCTGCAGGCACTGTCTCTCAGTCCGTCACCAGGAACGGATACCCCCGGGTGGGCGTCTCCCACACAGGGATTTTGTATTCTGAGTGAGTTTCAGTCCAAAGAGGGTCTCAGTAAAACATCTTGTTTTGAAAAGTCCTAACCATCTGCCTAATCTTTAGGCTTCCTTTACTCTATTTTCCAAAATTAAGCAGGGATTTAAACATTTGTTGTGTCCCATTATCACATTTGCAGTTAAATAGGGATTTTTTTTCTTTTATTCTGGGCTACTTGGGGGCTGCTATAAATTATGAAGTCAGTCTCAGAGTTTGCTCTGACCACAGTGCTGTGTTTACATTCCTTCCGAGGCAGCCGGCATGGTCGTAATTTATATCCTAAACACTTGCACGTAACTTGTTTATACAGAGAATGACAGGACCTGGGAGGGAAGGCTGTGGCCGCGGGGCCTCGGCGAGCCCAGCGCGCCCCCTAGTGGTGCGAGGAGGCCCCGCGCATGGAGATGCAGGGTCCTTTATCCTATGCAGGAACTTTCCCCAAATGACCTGTTTTGTGGTGCTTTTTCCTACTCCTCCGACGTGGGGACGCCGGTCCGCTTTACAGATCCGCACAGGCGGACCTCGGAGATACTGTGGGCTTGGCTTGAGACCACCACAATAAATACTGCAATAAAGTGGGTCACACAAATTTTTGGTTTCCCCAGGCATATAAAAGTTAGGGATACACTATGCTGGAGTCTATTAAGTGTGCAATAGCATTATGTCTAAAAAACAATGTGCAGACCTTAATTTAAAAATACTTTACTGCTAAAAAATGCTAAACGTCGTCTGAGCCTTCAGCGAGTCACTGTAGTAATATCAGAGATCACCGTAATAAATATAATAATAATAAAGTTTGAAATATTGCAAGAATTACCAAAACGTGACACAGAGACGCAGAGTGGGCAAATGCAATTGGAAAAAGTGATACCTTTTGCATGGCTCTATGCAGGGTCGCCACAAATCTTCACTTTGTAAAAAACACTCACTATCTGGGAAGCGCACTAAAGTGAAGCCCAATAAGAAGAGGTGTGGCCGGCACTAGGTCCTGGCTGCAGGGGTCCAAGCCACGGTCCCTGATTCTGGTTCCTTTCACACGCGCTCCCCAACGTCACATACAAGACCTCTGCATCTGGAGTGGCAGACACAGGTGCGGTGGCCCCAGTGTATCTGAGTCACTTGGAGGGCTAGTGGAGCACAGGCTGGTGGGTCCACCCCTCCACGCCCCCCCCACCCCGTTTCTCATAAGTGCATCTGGGGCGGGGCTCCAGAGCCTGCATTCCCAGTAAGCTCCCAGTTGCTGCTGACAGTGTTGGTCCAGGAACCACACTTTGAAAACCACAGGTCCAGGAGGGCAGTTTGAATTATGGATATTTTACAGGTTTAGATGGGTGGGTGTTAAGGCTTGTGCATTCATTAGTTAAGCAAAGATCTGAAACGGTTTTTCAAAAGTAGTTTGCCCACAGAAAACCTATGATGGATTACTCTGTGATGGATTACTGACCCCTGGGAAACATAAGGCCTAATTTTGAGCCCTGCACCAAGAAGTAGAAACTCCCCATTTTCATTCAAAGCAATGATATGTCTTGTTTTATTCTAGTAAACTTTGCAAAGAAAAGTCAGGTGGAATCACTAAAGCCTATCCACCTCGGTACTGTGAGTCTGGGAGTCTGGGTATGTACACAGCAGTGACGTCACAGTTCTCCAGATGGAGGGAGGTGGTGATTGGAGCAGGCAGGAAAAGGAATTCCTTTATTGGTGATAAAATCTTTAGAGGGTGGAACAGAGAGAAAGCAAAGGGGGGCTGTGACCTCAGTGACCCCCAGATACAGATGGGTCAGGCAGGACCCGGGGGGCCGGGGAGAGGGAGAGACGGAAAGAGAGAGAGGAGAGATCTGCAGAGGAGTGTCTGAAAATATCTCAGGAGTTCCCGTCCCGACGTGAGCAGAGAAGCCTTTGAAGCCGGGCTGCCATCCTGTGAGGCCACCGCCATCTCCCCAGGCCTCCAGGGCCAAGGCATTGGTTGTAAAGCCCACGTACTTCTGTTTTCCTTGGCTTCTGCCTGGTTTCTGGGGAAGTAAGTGAATTCTCTAGTTGTGCGTGCTCAAATTTTCTGAACTGCTACAGCAGCGTCCAGAGCATTTGGGGAGAATCGTCTCGACTTACATTTTAGAAAGTGGAAGTCTGATTTCTGGGGGAAATCTTCAGGTATTAGATGGAATTAGCGCCTCCTTCCCCAAAGAAAAACCCCTTTGTAGATTCCTATCTACCCAATCACTGTGCATCACGGTGATTAATTCAAAACAGGCACCGGCTTATTTAGCATGGAAATATATTTTAATATATTTGATCAGAACGGAAATACATTTTACCAAACCTGTCTCCATGAAACCCTATCTGAGCAAGGACAAACACCCCAGATGCAGACACCGGGCCAGGGAAGGCCACAGCTCAGGGACGTCAAGCTCAGTTGGGAAAAAATGAAAGTGCTGGAAGTTCTTTTGGAGTTCAGAGCGCCCTGGGTCCGAGCAATTGTCTCTCGGGTCCCCGGGGGACGCGAGGGTCCCAGGGCTGGACGGCCATTCCTCTCGGCCTGAGTGTGTGGGAGAGAAGAAGGGGCCCTGGGGCAGCAGGGAGGCTGGTGCCCTCCAGGCATTCCCTCCGGAAGGGCCCCCTGCTACCCCCCAGCCCAGGAGCTGCTGTCTCACAGGCAAAGAGACATGGAGGGCGGCCTTGGCCACGGCCAGGCAGGGACTCTGTCCCCCGACGGCACTGCGCCACCCAGAACGGGCGGAGCTCCCCGGAATTACAAGCTGCTCCCATTTTGGTGAGTCTAGGGGGCCTCTGTTTTCCATTTCATCTTCGATCCCCGAAGGCAGCCCTCGGCTACATCACTGGGACTTTGTCCAGGACCGCTTTGTCCACCAGGCGGTGTCCCCTCACTGGGGGCTCCTCTCCCCTGCGTGACCCCTGTCACGGGTTTCCCTCACTCCGTCCACCCCAGCAATGAACAGGCAGAAGCAGCAGTAAGTCGTGTGGGGTGAGTGGCTGAACCACAGGACGACCCCTGCTAACGGCTACTCTTCAAGAAGGAAAAGAACCTCCATCAGGAAAGAATCACTTTACTGGGTTGCAATTCCAGGTGACCAGGCTGGTCTTTGGTCCAGAAGAGGCGAGTCAGTGGCTGTTACTCGGTGGTTTGTACACACAGCGGTGGGTCACAGCCCCAGAGCCTGGCAGGGGGACCTGGGGAGCTTTAAAAACCGCCCAAGTCACCCCCGGCCAGCAAAGTTGGCTCCCCGGGGGGCCCGGCCTCGGCAATGCCCAGAAGGCCCCCAGCTGCCTCGGCTGTTCAGGCTGGATTGACAACCACTAATGAACGCTATCTTGTTTATGTTTCACATAAATCCTTTAAGGAAGGCCTTATCGTCACGGGCTTGCAGAAGAGAAAAAGCTGCCCAGCTGTGTTTAGCTGGGGTCCACGCAGGTGCCCTGTCTGTAAAGCAAGGGTCCCCCACCCTGGCACACTGCCTGCCACCTGGGCAGCTTCGGCAGATCTGTGCCCAGCCCCCCGCGTGGTCACGCAGAATCTCTGACGGGCAGACAGGGCGACTCTGGCCTCTGCTCCCCGCAGGGAAAGGGGACACTGCCCCGCGGCCGCCAGGTGTAACTTCACAGTAATCAGTTACTCCAGTTCTTCCTGAGTCGGGGTGGGAGAGGCACAGACAGGAGGAGGGGAGGATGGGGCGCGGTGACAAGGGGGAGGGCCAGCAGGAGAGACTGAGGCCCTCGCCCTCCCCTGGGCTGCCTGGGCTGGCCGAACCGGGCTGGGCCGACCCACGGCATCGGTAAGGACGCAGGGTCCCCGGCCCCCGTGCACCAGCAATACTCCAGCAACAGGGGCCAAGCAGGGGGTCCCCCCACTGACTGGGAGAGCCAAACAAAGGCTGCCTCCTGGTGCCCAGGCCGGGAGCATCAGAGCCAGTGCTTAAAGAGCACACGTGGGCAGACGGGCACACACACATGTACATGCAGACGTACAGACGCCCGTGGTCACACATTGGCAGACGCACCCCTAGACACACATGGAGACATATAGACACCTACACAGTCTTCTGTTCAGCTGGGGTCCCAACCCCAAGTACTGAGATGCTGACATTTGACTACACCTGTCATCTTTCCAAATCTCCAAATTGACTGCAACAGTTTAATAATCGCCTTCTGAGGTTTCCTTTTCTAAAGGCAGGAAGTTCCCCCTCCTCTAATTCTAGAAACATAAAAACAGCCACTTTTCAATTGTTGCTTTTGTTTTCAAAGGCTAAGCCGAGCCCCCTGCCAAAGGCAAGTCCACAGGCTGGAACCACGGAGCAGGGCAAAGTGGTTTAAGACACGACTTGCACTCGGAGGGGCCCCGGCCGCTCCTCGGAGGGGCGAGGTCCACGTGGGCTCTGCACCGTCCTCCTGTGAGCACTGGGTGTCCCCTGTGGCGATGAGAACAGGTCTGGGCGGGGGTGGGGGAAGACCTCTTTCTTTCGGATGACCCTTCTTCACAGCAGGCCCCAAGCCCCGAGAGGAACCAGGCAGGTGACGGGCAGGGGACCTCCGTCTAGGTATATGAATGAACCGGTGAACTTCCGACACCAGCTAAAGATGCTGCCCCAGCCTCGGGGGTTCCCTGGTAGAGGCAGCTGGCCTACAGGCAAACAAAAGCCCACAGACAGTCCCCACCCGACAGGGGGGCGAAACCCTGTTCCTTTGCCTGCCCTGGAACTCGCTCCTGGAGAGAGTTCACACACTAAGGAAAATATCCCCAGAGGTCTTCAGACGGCCTCTCCCACTGGCGTCCGTGAGTCCCTCCCCGAAGCAGCAGCCTGACTCCCTGCACAGAGACAGACGGACAGAGCTCACTGGACCCTAGCCCTGCCGCCGTGGCATCGCTTACATTGTCTGGGCCTCCGTTGCCTAAGCTGGGCAACAGGGTACTGGTAGCCGTCTCCAGTGTGGGTGATTACAGGGGCTACAGAGCAGCTAGCTCCTGGCACACGGTGCAGAGAAGCAAGGCCTGGTTCAGCTGCGGAAGGCCCAGCCTTCTCCCTGGGCATGGCCCTGAGCAGGGACGGAAGGATGGCTGCGTCCGGCGCCCGCGCGGCGGGGGTTACGCGGCTATTGTCTTAGTCTGCGGGGGCTGCCGTAACAAAGCGCCGCGGATCAGGTGGTTTAAACCACAGGAATTTATCTTCTCACAGTCCTGGGCCAGAAGTCCAAAACCAAGCCGTTTCGAGGGGCTAGTTCCTCGGCAGCCCCCTCCTTGGCTTGTCGACGCCACCTCCTCCCTGTGTCTTCATGTCCTCTTCCTTCTGTGCGCGTCTGTCTCTGTGTCCAGATGTCCTCACGTTATAAGGACCCCAGTCATACTGGATCGGGGCCCACCTACGTGACCTTACTGGGACTCGGTTACCTCTGTAGAGACTCCATCTCCCAATAAGGCCACCAGGGGATTAGGACTCCAGCGTGACTTTGGGGACACAACTCATCTTGTAGCAGCTGTACACCAAGCTCACAGCTGAGCAGAAACACACTTGATCTCTCACGGTTCCCTCCACCTCCACCGTCCAGGCAGCTCGAGGCTGGGCCAGCTCTCCGAAGGATGCTGAGGGGAGCTGGGCCGTCCCAGCGTGGCCTTCCCCTCCATCTACCCCCTGAGGGGCCAGAAGCTAGGTTTTGTTTCCTTTGGGGAGCAGAGTCCCCCCACCCCCGCCAGCCAGCCTGCATTCTTTGGGCAGAGCCTCCAAGATACGACCCCCCCGTTCCCTGGGGGCGTGCTAGCCCTGAAGCTGCACCAGACGCAGGCCCTGCATCCAGGATCACACCTCCCAAAAGAGAAAGGCCGGGGAAAAGGTTCTTTCCCTTTCTGAACTGGAGAAGAGCTAGTGTCATTAGCACAGCGTCACGAAGATGGAGTGTTAGGAAAAGCAGCTGGCGGGCCCCAGACACACGATCTGTGGCCCTCAAGACGGTCTTTGAGGTTCAAGTGACTAAAACCTTTTCCTAGATGACCAAGTTGCTCTCCATTATACCAGTAACTGGGAGGGCTGAACTCCCAGCCTGGATCCACCCGGCTCCACACATCTGACTCGGGGGGTCGGCAAAGAATGGGGGAGGGGCGCCGCCACAGGGGAGGGGGCTCACCGGCGGGCAGGCAGGCCCAGCGCGCCAGGGCATCTGGCAATCGACGAGGTGCCCACGGCGCATCAGGGCGCGTGTCCAGGAGCCTCCAGGGCGCAGCCCAGACCGGGCAGACACCCCATTCTCATCACACAAGAAGGAACGGACCCCGAGAGGGCCTCCGGGGCCCCCCGCACCCGGCCCAAGCTCCCCAAGCCTATGTCCCACAGTCGGCGCGACGGCTGTCTGCGAGCTGAGCTGAGCGGGCTCTGAGCCACGCGCAGGCCAGCTTCTCCCCCAGCGCCAGGGTATCTGCAGGACTCCCAGGCCTGGTGGGAGGGGGAGGGGGGAGCTCGGCCCTCTGAAAGCGGCTCCCGGGGGGAGGGGAACCGGCCGCCACGTCCAGGGGCCTGGCCCAGACGCGCAAGGACTCAGACTCCGCTCCCCACGTTTCCTCTGAGAGCTGCAATGTCCCCACAGGCTCAGGGACAAGACCTGCCCTTGGAGGGACGCCTGGGAGGGGCCCCAGCCGATGCCCCCCGGGAACGAGCCCTCCTCCTGCCGTCCTCCGCCGAAGCCCAGCCTCCGCCGAAGCCCAGCGGCAGCTCCACCAGCCTCCCTGCCGCCCTTCCAGGACCAGAGCAGAGGCTGAGTCATTGAGGGCTTTAATTTGGAAAACAAGATCACAAAAGCAAGAAAGAAACCACAACTCTATTAACAGTCACATGCAGAACGAGGTCAAAGTTACAACTTTCATTTTTCTTCCCCAAATTCAGTGCTGGCATTAGATGAGGCTTTTCAGAGTTTCCAAGGGAAGGAGAGGTAATGGCAGGGAAACGCGGACGGTTTGTTCTGGGACTTTGTTCCCTTTACCATCAAAGCACAGATGAAAAAGGCAAATCTGATTTAACTGTTGGGGGCAGGACAGGCTTTTTAGAACAGATTAGGGTACAGGGATGCTCTCTCAGGCACTGAGAGCCTGAAAGCAAGCGGGTCCCGGTGGGAAAGAGCTCAAGGTGGAAACGAAGCCCTCCAGGCCGCCGGGCTGGCTACCTGGGCCCTGGAGGGAGGGTGGGAGACTGGGACCCTCGTGGAGCCGTGCCTTGAAGACCACCCGGTTCTTGCAGTTTTTAACAGCAGCCCCTGACCCTCCGGCAGAAGCCCAGCACGGGGCGGCGGCCGGCTTTGTTGTCCTGCCTTCCTGCCGCCCTCTTCCGCAGGCCGCCTCTGTCACTGCGTTGTTTGATATTTTCAGATCCGGCCTGAGGCAGATGATGGGGCCACAGGAGAATCCTTCAGGGTGTCTTGTTTGGTTTGGAAATATTTAAATGTCTGCTGCATTTCCTCTGAGAGGGGAAGAGCCAGGGCCTGGGGGAGAGCCCTGCCCTCTGGCCTAGCCTGCCCAGCGTCCTCTGCCTGCACCCACCCTTGGCACCCAGGGACACTGCAGCCCGCCCAGATGCCACCCACGACCTCTTTGCAGGCAGCTGACCCAGCTCGTCACTCTTTTTAGGCCAACATAGCAATCGTTCATGATTACAGAAACCGCCTCGGCTCCTGGAAAAATCACCCGCACGGTATTAAGCTCCGTGGTGAGACACATGTTTTCCATAGATTTTAAATGCTAGTGGCCACTGCAGATGAACAGAGCCTTTGAGAACGAAAAGCGTGTAATTAAGACATAATCTCTCCTGCTTTGTAACATATGAAGCAGTAAATGGCTACGGAGACGGGTTCAGTTCTCCGGCTTCCCCTTGGCACGTGAGTGCCCCGCACGCCACGGGAAGCCACAGGTTCTAAGGCCTCGTGACCGTCACCACGCCCCAGCCCACGGCCAGGCCGATTGCAGCCCAGGGCACGCCCCTCCCGCCTCTGAGATTGACACGAAGGCCCCCGTCCGAGCCCCGTCTGGCTAGACGGACAGAGGGGCGTGGGAGAGCGGGATCTGAGGCTGATTAACTGAGATGGAGTGGAACAGTGATGGAGGCAAAGGCTGGTGGTGAGGGAGGCCTGACTGCAGACGCACTCCGGTCACCACCCCCGCCTGCCTCGGGAGCAGGCCTGCCTCGGGGGGGAAGGCACAGCGTGGTTTTCCCATGTTCTGCCTCTGTCGCGCTGAAGGCTCTTCACTCCGTGCCTCTCCAGGTGGCGGCATCCCATCATTTCCCGTTTCTCCAGGCGGAGGGGCCACCCGGGCCGTGGCTGATCTCCAAGCCCCCGGCTTTGCCCCCGTGGCCCACGCAGAGTCTCTGCACCGAGGTTCGTGCCGGAGGCTGTAACCTTAATCTCGCTGTTGAAGTCTTAGCAGAAGCCCTCTCTACGAAGCGGTGTTCAGGAGAGATTTCCAAGATGTGCAGCTCATCCGGCCCGCGTTCCACCCTCCCCACGCCAGCCCCCCGAGAGCTGAGGGCCCGGGAACGACGCGCTCACGCGTGTGGAGTCGCCGCGCTGAGTGGTGCCCGGGCCGAGGGACGCCGCAGCGACGACGCGCTCGGCGGACGGGGGGCGGTTGGTAAGGACAGGACGCGTCCCCCTGCACGGGGCAGCCCGCCAGCACTGCTTTGCTTCTAACCCGTGGGCTTGGGGTCACACGAGCGGTGGGCACCTCTAGCTCCGGCCACAGGAAGGTTCCCGAGCTGCCCCCCTCCGGCTGCCAGCCCCACTTGGTCTGCAGCTCGCAGGCCCTAGAGCCCTCCCTCCCCCAGCTTCCTCTCTCCTGTTAAATTCACCTCTGCAAGCGGCCCCAGCCTTTCTTTCTTTGCTTTTTCTCCTTATCTTGGAACGCTTCTGTTTTAATTTTTAGCTTCTTGACTCGTTATCATATGTTTTAAATCGCTCCAGTTCTTCGTGGACACACGCACCTCCCGGACGGGCGGGGGCTCCGCTGGTACAGAGAGTGACAACTAAGGCCCTCCGGCCCTGCCCGACCCTCACCCCCAGCACGCGGTCGCAGGGCCAACCTGCACACGTATAAGCATAACGGTGTGAATGAATTTTTATCGCTTCGGTGTGCACCAAAACTAAGTAACGTTTTCTCCGGCTTCCCAGCTGGTTATTTCCTTCTCATTCTCGTGCACTTGCCGATAAGACCTTAGAGGTCTTGCTGAAAAGAGCTATGAGTGTTCTGTAGAGGCACACATATGCCCAGAAAATTGCTGTCCTAGTGTGCAGAAGTAGACTGCATCTTTTCTGCCTGAACGGTTACCAGACAGCTCAGATTCAACATCCAGAAAGAGAGCATAAGTCGTGGAGCCCGCTGCAGGGGAGGTGGGTCCCAGAGAGCCCGGCCAGAGGAGGGGACCCCGGCTGCGGCCTGTCCCCCTCGGCCCGCTAGGATCTGTGGGCCGCAGGGAGGATGCTGCGTGAGGGAAGCTAGGATTTACGCACTAAGAGGGTGAAGCTTCACGTGGACACAGATGCCAGGGGCAGGGTCTGCACCAGCGGGACGAGGAAGGAGAGGACGGGCTGCCCCACCCCCGACGCCCACTCCCCCAGGCAGCAGGCGCTCAGGGTGCAGCAAGCATCCGAGTCTGAACACACCAAGACCTCGGATGACAGCGACCTCGTGGACTCGTGATGAAACGATCCCCCGAGTCCCCGCTGACCACAGACACGAGCGCCCCGATCCAGAAAGAGAGCATAAGTCGTGGAGCCCGCTGCAGGGGAGGTGGGTCCCAGAGAGCCCGGCCAGAGGAGGGGACCCCGGCTGCGGCCTGTCCCCCTCGGCCCGCTAGGATCTGTGGGCCGCAGGGAGGATGCTGCGTGAGGGAAGCTAGGATTTACGCACTAAGAGGGTGAAGCTTCACGTGGACACAGATGCCAGGGGCAGGGTCTGCACCAGCGGGACGAGGAAGGAGAGGACGGGCTGCCCCACCCCCGACGCCCACTCCCCCAGGCAGCAGGCGCTCAGGGTGCAGCAAGCATCCGAGTCTGAACACACCAAGACCTCGGATGACAGCGACCTCGTGGACTCGTGATGAAACGATCCCCCGAGTCCCCGCTGACCACAGACACGAGCGCCCCGTCTCCACGGCAGCCGCCGACCACGGACATGAGCGCCCCGTCTCCACGGCAGCCGCCGACCACGGGCCTGAGCGCCCCGTCTCCACGGCAGCCGCCGACCACGGGCCTGAGCGCCCCGTCTCCACGGCAGCCGCCGACCACGGACATGAGCGCCCCGTCTCCACGGCAGCCGCCGACCACGGGCCTGAGCGCCCCGTCTCCACGGCAGCCGCCGACCACGGGCCTGAGCGCCCCGTCTCCACGGCAGCCGCCGACCACGGGCCTGAGCGCCCCGTCTCCACGGCAGCCGCCGACCACGGGCCTGAGCGCCCCGTCTCCACGGCAGCCGCCGACCACGGGCCTGAGCGCCCCGTCTCCATGGCAGCCAGGTTATCATCATCCCGCTCAGCGCTGGCTCACCCTCCCCGTTGAAAAGGGAGATGTTTGCCACGGGGCTGCTGCCACCGCTGCGCCCCAGAGCATCGCCGCCTCTGCAAGGCCAGAGCCACAAGGCCAAGGAGGAGCTCAGCTAGCTGACAAAGCGGCCGGGACGCCGTGCGGCTTAAACTCCGTCACCTCCTTTCTCTTCTCCTCGCTTTTCCGATCGAAAAGGTTCACTGCTTCTGGGAGTCCCATGTGACTAAGAAGGCTACACACAGACGAATTCTTAAGCCCGTAACTTAAGCTCCTCAAAAGCTACTGTTTTCACTCATCGTTACAAAATTTTTTTAAACATTAATTAAAGTTTGAAAAAAAGAAAACAAATCACCTAGAACCCGCACTTTCAGCGATTTAAACAACGGGCACAGAAGGAACAAGAAGGGCAGGAGTGACTCAGCAGGAGCGCCGCCCGCGGCAGCCGGTGGTGGATGGGCCACAAATCCAAACTATTATGTAAAATCTCCCACTTTTTAAATATCGGCTCACAGTATTTTTTTAAACACTGAGCCCTCTAAATTATATACCAGCTTTGGTATATAATTTTGCATCCACACAAAGCGTGAACAGAAGAAATCGGGGAGCCTACATATTTTTGCAATTTTAATAATCAGAATATATTTGAAGAAATATTCTCCATAATATGAACGGGTCTTAGACCTCCGAACTTATTAAGAGGACACTGAAATCATGATGTATCTAAAGAAAAGATGGGGGTGAATCTCCTCCTCGTACATTTCTACCAGGAAAACACCATTGTCTCATGCATATAATTTAGAACTCATCTTTACCATGAGACGTCTACTTGCAGCATGAGTGCACATCGATGGAGGATGAAATCGAGACCATTCTTGGACAAACAATGAAGTCACGATGACAACATAGGCCAGGGCTCCTGGGGCCCACACAACTGGAAGAACAGCTTTGAAGGGGTAGTCAATTATAAGGGAAAAAGTCCCTTTTCAATGCTGCAGCTGAAGGAAGTGAGCTGTAGCTCATGTCATAAGTGAATATCACCGCGCAGTGTCGCCAAGAGATGTCCGTCTAGACAGTGAGGGAAGGAGATGGCCGCGCCAAGCACAGACAGCAGCGGGGTCACCGTGACGTGGAGCCGGGCGTTAGTTCATTCACAAGTCAAGCTCACTCAGGTGCTGGAGTTTATCTGTTCCTGACTCCGTGGCATCTTAGACCCTGGGTACATGGAGGCAAGCAGAACTGGTGTGGGCCTCACCCCCATAGAGCACGTGGCCTGATGGAAGCTGTGATATAAACCCAGTATCCGAACACCTACCTAACTGTAAAAAAGTGACGAGTGCCGCACAGGCATTGGGCAGCCGATGGAAATGCCGTGGGTCCTGCCTGAAAATAAACGGGAGAAACCCAGACAGCCAACCACAGGGGCTGTGACGGGCACCCAATTCGCAGCCCAGGACTCTTGCCTGAGGCTGCTAAGGCATAAAGGTCCTTCAGGGGAAAACCTGAAAGCTGAAGGTGGAAGTTATGTGAATATTGAGATGTCATTAAAAGCAATTATACCCGAGACACAGTTAGGATGCCCCAAACAGATCACATCAAGGAAGATCATTTTTTACAGCAATGACCTTGCACACGGGGCCACCCTCACCGTCGAAAACCCAAGCTGGACGGGAATTTGTAATTGACCCTGGAGACCGTTCCCCACCCCCAGGATGAGGAAGCCTCCGTCCACCCCCAGAAGATTTATGAGGTACCTGCCTTCCATTCTGAGCTTACGATCTACCGTCACCAAAAATGACTTGCTATTGAGACAGACAACCTGTAAAACAGTTTTACAGTCAAGGGTTTTACCCTTGACTGTAAAACAGGAGCTGAATAAAGATTTGTTTTGTTTCCTGCTGTGCAGGCTTGAGTAAGGGATGAAGTGCTAGAGAGTGTGAAGCCAGCAGGGCATCCTCAGGCCGACTCCAGGCGCGGGGTCCTCTCTGGATTCCCCTCTGCCTGCTTTACGGATGGAGGTGAGAGTCAGGCTGTGTGATGTTCACGTCAACTCTGATCGGTAAACAGGACCCTGGCTCTGTTCCTTCCCTAGGCCGTTCCATTGCCAATCACAATATGGTTCTAGCAAAGGTGCCAGAAAATATGCAGGTTAGTGCTTCTTAGAGTTTCTTCTCGAGATCCGCGGTCCAACCACTGCAGTCGCGGGAAGGCCCAGGCCGAGCCTGTCAACCCTGACAGCCAGCAAGTCCCTCCACGAGGCCATAGAGCTGTCGGGAGGTGGGAGACATGACCTTAACGACCACAGACTTGATGCTCTCAATCCTCATCAGTACGAGGATAGGAAACAGGTTGTTGTGCTGATTAAATAAGGGGATCCAGGTCGAGTGGTGCAAACAGTTCCAGGCACATAGCACATGCTCAGCAAGCTCTGCCCGGGTCATAATTCCCTGCTCCCCGTTGGCTGGCAAGTCCTGAACTTGTCTGGCCTTTCCTCATCAAAAGCTAAGGGAGGGGGCCAGGCGGTCTCTGAATGTCTTCCTGGCTCTAAACCTCTAGAACTAGGGGACAAGAGCCTGTCTCAAGGGCTTTCAGACAGAAACCTCTTCTGAGGTTATAGGGCCCACGTAAAGATCTCAATTTCCAGGACAAAATAGCAAGTGTGGCTCCACCGGCCTCGTTCGATGCCAAGATCTGGTGCAACCCCGAGGCTAGTGTGGGATCATAAGTACCTTGGCCGACGCAGGTGACAGGAAGCCCCCCCCAGTCCTACACTCAACAGGACGAAACGTGAGTAACTCCTAAGTTGTCATATTTGTGTAGGTAACAGTTTTCATCTTTGTCGTAGTTACCACTGTCAAACACCTGTATGTGCTAAATACCACAGCCGATGCTGTATAACATTTTCTTTGATCTTGCCAATAACTCTTCAGGTAGACTTGTATTGACAGGAAACAAGGCTCAGAGTGGGCAAGCAGCCCGCCCGAGGCCACAGGGCTGTGACCTCCACGCTCAGGGGTATGGCTGGAATTACGCCCGAGTCTCTGGGGCTGCAAAAGCCCCTCTCTTTTCCCATCTCACGCCCCAGACACTTGTTAAATGTTTTCACAGGAGGGACTTTCACTAATGTGCATGAAACAGCAGCTCCTCGACCGCAGCCATTGGCGACCCCAGGCAGCAGGTGCAGGGAGGGGGACGCTGTGGGCAGTGGTCTGCTCAGAGCAGGTCACAGAGCTGCAGCAGGGCTCAGCTGGGACGCGAGGCCCTCTAGGGGGTCATCGCCCTCAGCGGTAAACAGAGAGGCCTAGGAGGCCGGCTGCACAGCGAGAGCAGCCACGTCGCAAATTCCTTCCCCCCGTGGCTTCTCATGGCTGGAAAGACAAGCCTGCCAGTGTCATCCACCCCCAACGCGAAAGGAGCCCCGAGCCCTGGAGGATGGACCACCCGGGAGAAGCCTAACCAGGATCAGGCTTCCCAGCACCGAGGAGGACCAGGCGCTCCACGATGAGAAAGGCTTTCCCAACCCCCCGTGGCCCGAGCAGAAGCCACGCCCACCACGGGAGCTGGGAGAGGCACTCTGGGGACACGCATCGCCTGCCCCCCAGCGGCCTTGTCCTCCGCCCTCAAAACCTGCTTCCCTTCCCACCCGCCTCGAGCCCCGCATCACCCTTCCTCACCCCCCGGCCCGGGTCGCCGGGCGCTCTGCCGCCGACACCTCAGGACGCACGGCACACGGGCTGTGTGTGTAGCAGACCCTGCTTCCACCCCGGGGCAGTGTCAGCAGCTGGTTTTCACGGATGAGCTGAGTGAGGCTCAGGGGTCCCTGACTTGACCGTGGCCACAGAGCACGTGACTGCGGAATCGGGCTTCCAGGCCGTGACAGGGGGCCCCACCTGGCTGGAGTATAGATATAAACCTAGGACAAGCTCAGCGATGGAAAGGACCGTCCAAAAGCAGAGATGCGCTCGCACGTGGCCCTGAGCTTCTCTGAAATTCCCATGAGGCCAGGCACCCAGCAGCAGATAGGATTTGGGGACCCGCGGCCGTAGGGCCATTTGAAGGGTTTGCTTTCGGAAGCGGGTCTGAGCTCTTCCCCATGCCCGCCAGCTTCATGACTCGGCAGGTCACGCTGAGCCTCAGTTTCCTCGTCTTCAAAATTGGCACGATCATCGCTCCTTTGGGGGTGTTTGTGTGTATTATATAATTCACGTGAAAACATCCATTGCAGAGCCAGGCAGCTGGCGTGAAATACACGCCCACTGAAAAGGTATTCATGAAGAGCATTATTGAGATCATTCGCCTACCACTCGAAGTGCACAACCCAGTAGCTTTCAGGGTATTCACAGAGTTGTGCAACCATCACCACAATAGACTTTAGAGCATTGTCATCACCCCCAGATAGAACCTCTGTACCCCTCAGCCCTCACTCCCATTCTGTCCCAACACCCCTACCCCAGCCCGAGGCAACCACTAATCCACTTCCTATCTCTGGGTTCGTCTAGTCCGGACCATTTCCTGAAAATGGGATGGTACAATATATGTCTTCTTTCACTTAGCATTGTGTTTTCAAGATTCATCCATGTTGTCTCAGTGCATTTGTTTCATTGTTGAATCATTTCATTTTTTGAATCTACCATATATTACTTATCCATTCATCATTTGTTGGGTATTTGGATTATTCCCATTTACTGGCTATTATGAACAATGCTGCTATGAATATTCACGTATAAGATTTTGTGTGGACATATATTTTCCTTTCTTTTGTGTACATACCTAGGAGTGGAATGTCTGCAACATATGGTCACTCTACGTTTAAGCTTTTGAGGAACCACGAAAAGGTTTTCAAAAGAGGTTGCTCCACTTTACGTTCTCACCAGAGATATATAAGTGTTGCAATTTCTCCACATCCCTGTCAACACTTGTCATTGTTTGTCTTTTCATGTATAGCCATCCTTCGGGATGCGAAATGGTACCTCATTGTGCTTTTTATTTGCTTTTTTTCTGATGGCTAATGATGTTGAGCCTCTTCTCATGTGCTTATTGTTCATCTGTACAAATTCTTTGAGAACTGTCCTTTCTGATCCTTTGTCCATTTTTAATTGAGTTATCTTTTTATTATTAACTTGTTCCTTATATTGGCTATAAGATCCTTATCATATACACGGTTTCAAAATATTTTCTCCTATTCTGTGGGTTGCCTTTTCACTTTCTTAGAGGTATCATTTGCAGCACAAATGTTTTTAATTTTAATGAAGTCCAACTCATCAATTTTATCTCTTCTCACTTGTGCTGTGTGTGCTATATCTAAGAAGGGTTTGCCTAACTCCCCAAATCACAAGATTTACACCTATGTTTTCTTCTAAGGGTTTTATAGTTTTAGTCTTACATTTAGGTTTTTGGTTCATTTTTAGTTCGTTTTTTATATGGTGTGAAGTACGAAGGGGTCCAGCCTTCATTCTGTTGCACAATTTGATAAAAAGACCACTCTTTCCCTCATTGAATTGCCTTGGCACTCTTGTCAACAATCAACTGACCATAAACGTTGGTCTGATTTATGGATCTTGAACCCTGTTCTATTGGCCTATATGTTTTTCCTTATGCCAGCACCACACTGCCTGATAATTATAACTTTGTCATAAATTTGAAATCAGGAAGTGTGAATTCTCCAACTTTGTTCTTCTTTTTCAAGAATGTTTGACCACCCTGAGTCAGTCCTTGCATTTCCACACGAGTTTTACGATCAGCTTGTCAATTTCTGTAACAAAGCCAGCTGCAATTTTGATAGGGATTGCATTTAATCTGCAGATCAATTTGGGTAGTATTGCCATCTTATCAATATTAAATCTTCCAATCCATAAACATGGGATGTCTTTCCATTGATTTAGGTCTTCTTCGATCTCTTTTACCCGTGTTTTGTGGTTTTCAGAGGATGTCTTACATTCTTTTGTTAAATTTATTCCTAAATTCTTTTGGATATGAAAATTTGGATTCTTGTAAATGAAATTGTTTTATTAATCTCATTTTCAGATTGTTAATTTCTAGTGCATAGAAATATAATTGATTTTGCATATTGCTCTTGTACCCTGCAATCTTGCTTGAAATTCAACTGAAAAAAAGACCAAAGGAAAGTAGACTATGATACCAGGAGGCTGAGGGGCAACTCTGTTTTTTACGGAAGACAGAAGGGCTACTGGGAGAAATCACTCAGATTCCTGCGCCGAGGCAGCCCTGCTTCCGCAGAAGAGTTAGAAAATGCGTTTGCTTGTTTATTCATTAAACAGGTATTTACTGAGGACGTTCTATGAGCCAGTCTGCCTGGGTTTAAATGCCAGGTCTGCCACTGGGCAGAACGGACCTGCCCATGGCTCAGCTCCCCTCCTATAAAATGTGGGGAAGAGCCCCTGGAATAATGGTAAGGTCTTTGTGAGGAGTAAACGAAGGCCCTAGACAGGGCCTGGCTTTGCAGATCTTAGGTCGTATTTTTTTTTTTTCTTTTTTCTTTTTGTTTTTTTATTGCGGTACGCGGGCCTCTCACCGTCGTGGCCTCTCCCGTTGCGGAGCACAGGCTCTGGACACGCAGGCCCAGCGGCCATGGCTCAAGGGCCCAGCCGCTCCGCGGCACGTGGGATCTTCCCGGACCGGGGCACGAACCCGTGTCCCCTGCATCGGCAGGCGGACTCTCAACCACCGCGCCACCAGGGAAGCCCATTGGCTCGTATTTTTATTACGCCCAGACACTAGACTCAAAAGTGAACAAAGACAACATTCCTGCACTCATGGAGCTTATATTTTAATGGCAGGGATGGGTGAGCAGGAAGGGAAACAGACAAAGAGACAGAGCAACAAAGATGTCCAGTGGTGACAAACGCAGTGAGGAAGAGTAAAGCATGGCGAGGGGGGAGACATCTCAGGTGGGGCAGGTTGGACTTCCCAGGTGAAGGGACATAGCAGTAGGGACCTGGAAAGGGCGAGGGAGCCAGACCAGAGCAGGACATTCCAGAGGAAGGGACAGTCAGAGCAAAGCCCTTGAGCAGGGACGGGATGCCATGGGGCGGGGTCTGAGGTGTCCTGGGTGCAGAGGTGGGACAGGGGACAGCCAGGCCAGGCAGAGGTGTGAGGGAGGGCGGCCAGGGCCCCATGGGGCAGGAAGGAAGTCAACCTTCTCACACAGGGCTCCCCACTAGGGAGACGGACCGGCCATCTCACAGGGTGTTGGACCACAGCGAAAGGACGGCAGCTGTGCAGTGTTTCCCACAGCCCTGGAGATGGCCCAGCTCTGGCTCCCAAGGCTGTGCTTGGCAGGTGGCCGGCCAGGCAGGCCTAAGGCCGCACTCAGGCCTGGTGCCCTGTGCTGGGCCCCCTCCTCGCCAGCTCTCGTGACGGGTCTTCCTCCCGGGGTGGCAGGAGCAGTCGGGGTGGGTCCGGAGGCCTCGTTTTCAACTCTGAACGGCATCACTTGTGCTGCAATCCATCCATCATCACAGCAAACCCCGGGGCTGGCCGGAGTGAGGACGGCGATGAGGGGATGCGTCTTTGCAAGCAGTGTGTCGGACGTCGGAGGAGGCTGACGGGACCGCTGCTCCTGAAAGCAGAGAGGGCAGATGCAGGTCCGCCCACCCCTTCACCTCGAGACCAATAATGATGCGTACCTTCTACTGCAGTTCCTGCCAGGGACTTCTTTTCAGCCTTTCCCGGATCAAGGAGGCACTCCTTGGCCAGGGCTCCTTGAAGAACCAGCGTTTTCCTAAACCCAGTCTTTCTTTTTGAGGTTTTGACATCTTGCATTCTGCTCTTTTCCCCCGAGCCCGGTGACCTGGGCGGTGCCATCGAGTGATTCTGAATGTTTGGGCTGAAGCGTGGAAACGTCCTCCCTGCAGGCGGGCATCAGGGCCAAGTGATTTCTGGAAGGTTCTGCGCTGAGACCTAGCCTGGTCCTGACCACCGTCCAGCGCTAGTGCCCTCAGGCAGTGGGGATTACATTTAATCAGTAGATTCCGAATTAGAATATGGAGGTCAGGGCTGGAATTTTAATTCAGAGACGGAAATTAGGCTCTAAATTAGTGGTTGAGGATGTGGGCTCGAGTCCGACCGCTGGGCTCGAGTCCCGGCTCCGACACCACCACCGCCGTGTGACCTGAGGACAGACCTGAACCTCGCTGGGCCTCCGTGTTCTCGCCTGTGAGGCGGGTGTGCAACAGCACCTGCTTCACGGGTGTTTGCACACAGGTCGATGACTGAATACGAGGTAAAGCACTGGGACTGGCGCTGCCAGGCCCACTGCAGGGACGCTCCCTCTGGACACGCCGTCCGCCCCGTGACGGGCTTCCTGACTCCCAAGGAGAGCAGCTGGCATCCTTCCAGAAACATCTATGCTTCCAGAACTGCTCTTTCTTCCCCACAGAATTATTGTAGTGAGGGAAGAAAACAAAACTTAAGTAAAAATTCAGAGCGTGGCGTTTTTGAGAATATAGACCAACCACCATCTATATCAATCTTCCGTGACTCACATTTGGTACTTAGTAAAATTTAAGAAATGGACATTCGGGATAAACCTCTGCATCATACACCGTGGGCAGTGGGGGACCTGGGAGTTGCCTGCTGCACTGGAGCCCCGCTCTGCTGCCTGCAGGTCCGAGACCACCTGCCGTAACGCGCCGGACTCTCTCCTCCTCCTCCTCCGAAGACCTGGAGCTCTGATCCTCATGCGCCATCTGGCTAGAGAACCAAGAAGACAACATCCCGAAGCTATTCCTTTCACACACC
>NC_041231.1:107757149-107784015 GCF_002837175.3 Physeter macrocephalus | reverse complement strand
GTGGGATCCTCCCGGACCGGGGCGCGAACCCGGTTCCCCTGCATCGGCAGGCGGACGCGCAACCACTGCGCCACCAGGGAAGCCCAGGAAATTAACTCTTTACGTTAGGTTGGGCGTGCGTGCCCAGAAGTGCTTTAAAAATGACCTGAACAAGCGTTAGGGAGGATGTGGAGAAATGGGAATCCTTGTGTGTTGCCTGTTGGAATGTAAAATTGTGCAGCTGCTGTTTCAGAGCGTGGCGTTTTTGAGAATATAGACCAACCACCATCTATATCAATCTTCCGTGACTCACATTTGGTACTTAGTAAAATTTAAGAAATGGACATTCGGGATAAACCTCTGCATCATACACCGTGGGCAGTGGGGGACCTGGGAGTTGCCTGCTGCACTGGAGCCCCGCTCTGCTGCCTGCAGGTCCGAGACCACCTGCCGTAACGCGCCGGACTCTCTCCTCCTCCTCCTCCGAAGACCTGGAGCTCTGATCCTCATGCGCCATCTGGCTAGAGAACCAAGAAGACAACATCCCGAAGCTATTCCTTTCACACACCTCCTCTGCTCTCAGGGATAATCCTAAACAGCTCTGCAATGTTTTCCCAACAAGAAAAAGTTAGTGTAGTTTTATCTTAAATGACCATCTAGGAAAGAGGGAAGTAGAAGGCAAATTGACTAAAAGAAATAATCTGCAAACTGCCTGGAAAATAGAAGGCGGGTGTCCTGATAGAAACACCCATCAGTAGTTCTGAGTAAGGCGCTGTTAGGAAATTAACTCTTTTTTTTTTTTTTTTTTTTTTTTTTTTTGCGGTGCGCGGGCCTCTCCCTGTTGTGGCCTCTCCCGTTGCGGAGCACAGGCTCCGGACGCGCGGGCTCAGCGGCCATGGCTCACAGGCCCAGCCGCTCCGCGGCACGTGGGATCCTCCCGGACCGGGGCGCGAACCCGCGTCCCCTGCATCGGCAGGCGGACTCTCAACCACTGCGCCACCAGGGAAGCCCAGGAAATTAACTCTTTACGTTAGGTTGGGCGTGCGTGCCCAGAAGTGCTTTAAAAATGACCTGAACAAGCGTTAGGGAGGATGTGGAGAAATGGGAATCCTTGTGTGTTGCCTGTTGGAATGTAAAATTGTGCAGCTGCTGTGGAGAACTGCATAGTGGTTCCTCAAAAAACTAAAGGTAGAATTACCATATGATCCAGGAATTCCACTTCTGGGTATCTATCCAAAAGAATTGAAAGCAGAATCTCAAAGATATTTGCACACCCATGTTCACGGCAGCATTATTCACAACAGCCAAAAGGTGGAAACAACCAAACGTCCATCCACAGATGACGGATAAACAAAAGCTGGTCTCTCCACACAGTGGAATATTATTCAGCCTTAAAAAGAAGGAAATTCTGACACAGGCTACAATATGGATAAACCTTGAAGAGATTATGTGAAATAAGCCAGACACAAAAACCGTACACTGTATGATTCTAGTCATAGGAGTCACCAAATTCATAGAGACAGAGTGTAGAGAGGAGGCCGGCGGGGCGGGGCGGGGTGGGGGTAGAGTTTAGTGGGGACAGAGCTTCAGTCTGGGGAGATGAGGTGGTCCTGGAAGAGGGTGAGGGGTGGGTAGCACAGCACTGTGAACGCACTGAGTGCCACAGCACTGCAGACTCCAAAATGCTTCAGATGTTCAATTTTATGTTTTATCACAATAAAAAAAAAGGGGGGGGGGAGATGATCTGTACTGCAGGAGAGGGAACGGCCCCCTTCTCGGCCTTACAGTTCTCGGCTCCTGCTTGGCCCTGAGGATGACCCTCTGCGCTGTCAGGGGGCCGGCCCTCAGCCATGGGGGGACGGGGTGCAGCTCTCGACACCAGGGCAAAGCCTCCTTCCCCTCCCCATCATTCAGGGATTACTTCCAGGAGGGCAGACAGACAAGATTAGCCTCAGAAACAAAACAGATAAGACACTGAGAAAATGGTAGGAACACACACTCTGCAAACAACTGGATTCAAGAATGTGTGCAGTGTAAACACGGGAAGAAAGCCATCTGCCTGCTGGAAACCGGGGCTGGAGGACGGAGGACGCAGCCTCCCAGTTTCACCGACAAGCTTGGGCGAGGGGAGCCGTAGTTGACAGGTAACAGCGTGTGAGTTTGGGGGCACGGTGTGTTGACCCGATACACTTGCGTGTTGTGAAATGCAGCTTGTGACATAACTGCCATTTCTTTTCTGTGGCGAGAACATTTATCATCTACTCTGTTAGCAACGTTCAAGTATGTGATACAATACGATTAACTATAATCACCATGCTGTACGTTAGAGCCCTAGAAATGATCCATCTTATGACTGGGATCTCCCTTTTTAACATTGTTCTTGGGGTTTTCAGACCAAGAGGTTTCCTTTTGCGGCACAACAGCGCCATCTCACGGGCGAGGCTCAGATGACACAAGGTTTCCTAAAAGCCGCCGCCCAGACAGCTGGCCTCTCAGGGCGGGGGATAAACAAAAGCTGGTCTCTCCACACAGTGGAATATTATTCAGCCTTAAAAAGAAGGAAATTCTGACACAGGCTACAATATGGATAAACCTTGAAGAGATTATGTGAAATAAGCCAGACACAAAAACCGTACACTGTATGATTCTAGTCATAGGAGTCACCAAATTCATAGAGACAGAGTGTAGAGAGGAGGCCGGCGGGGCGGGGCGGGGTGGGGGTAGAGTTTAGTGGGGACAGAGCTTCAGTCTGGGGAGATGAGGTGGTCCTGGAAGAGGGTGAGGGGTGGGTAGCACAGCACTGTGAACGCACTGAGTGCCACAGCACTGCAGACTCCAAAATGCTTCAGATGTTCAATTTTATGTTTTATCACAATAAAAAAAAAGGGGGGGGGGAGATGATCTGTACTGCAGGAGAGGGAACGGCCCCCTTCTCGGCCTTACAGTTCTCGGCTCCTGCTTGGCCCTGAGGATGACCCTCTGCGCTGTCAGGGGGCCGGCCCTCAGCCATGGGGGGACGGGGTGCAGCTCTCGACACCAGGGCAAAGCCTCCTTCCCCTCCCCATCATTCAGGGATTACTTCCAGGAGGGCAGACAGACAAGATTAGCCTCAGAAACAAAACAGATAAGACACTGAGAAAATGGTAGGAACACACACTCTGCAAACAACTGGATTCAAGAATGTGTGCAGTGTAAACACGGGAAGAAAGCCATCTGCCTGCTGGAAACCGAGGCTGGAGGACGGAGGACGCAGCCTCCCGGTTTCACCGACAAGCTTGGGCGAGGGGAGCCGTAGTTGACAGGTAACAGCGTGTGAGTTTGGGGGCACGGTGTGTTGACCCGATACACTTGCGTGTTGTGAAATGCAGCTTGTGACATAATTGCCATTTCTTTTCTGTGGCGAGAACATTTATCATCTACTCTGTTAGCAACGTTCAAGTATGTGATACAATACGATTAACTATAATCACCATGCTGTACGTTAGAGCCCTAGAAATGATCCATCTTATGACTGGGATCTCCCTTTTTAACATTGTTCTTGGGGTTTTCAGACCAAGAGGTTTCCTTTTGCGGCACAACAGCGCCATCTCACGGGCGAGGCTCAGATGACACAAGGTTTCCTAAAAGCCGCCGCCCAGACAGCTGGCCTCTCAGGGCGGGCAGAGAGGACCACGCTATTTTTACAGGTCAAATAGGTGGGGCACAGATCAGAATCTCACGTTGCCTCCACTTTGCTCTTAAGATTTAAAAGTCTTTTTGGCACTTGAATTTGAGATGAGAGTCTGATCGCTAGCTTAGTTTCCCACTGAAAACCCTCACAGAACACGCCACAAAAACGTGCATCCTGCTTGTTGGGAAAAGCAGAGGAAACCTTACCGTAGCCGTCAAGGTGAAACTCTGCAAAGAAAAATACCCCTTCCATCCTCATCACCCTTACACGTCAGATCTGAGCTCTCTCAGCCCCCAATTTTAAATTTTATTAGGACGTGTCCCATAATCTCTGCTGTTGCTCTTCTGTGCTGTATTTTTAAATAAATGTGTGAAAATTTATTCTGGACGTGTGGGATATCTTGGATGTGTTTGTCAAGGCTTAAATGGGGAAGTATTTTTTAATAAACATTGTTTATATTTAAGGTGTACAACATAATGATTTTATATCCATGTACATAGTGCAGTGCTTACTACAGTCAAGCCGACTATCCCTCTCCTCACAGAGTTGCCGTGTGTGTGAGTGTGTGTGTGTGAGATGAGAGCTACCGACATCCACTTGCCACTAGCATTTCTGTGATCAGTGCCCTGTTATTAAGTTCAGCCGTCACCCTGCACGCACACTGACAGACGGCAACGTTGTGCCCTTTGACCCCATTTCCCCTCCTCCCCGCCGTCCCTGGCTCCTACTTTCTGCTTCTGTGAGTTGACTGTTTCCGATTCCACGGGTAAGTTAGATCGTGCAGTATTTGTCTGTGTCTGGCTCATTTTACTTCATAATGTCTTCCAGGTTCGTCCATGTTGTTGTAAATCACAGGATTTCCCTCTTTAAAAAAAATATATAGACATAGATATAGGTAGAGATATAGATACAGGTATAGGTATAGGTATAGATATAGATATAGATATAGGTATAGTTATAGGTATAGATATAGGTAGAGATATAGATATAGGTATAGATATAGGTATAGGTGTAGATATAGATACAGGTATAGGTATAGATATAGATATAGGTATAGTTATAGGTATATATATAGGTATACATATAGATATAGGTATAGTTATAGGTATAGATATAGATATAGGTATAGATATAGATATAGGTATAGATATAGGTATAGATACAGGTATAGATATACATATAGGTATAGATATAGGTATAGGTATAGATATAGGTATAGATATAGATATAGGTATAGGTATAGATATAGATATAACCATGGGAGTTGGTGCATGACCAAGTGAGGACAGGCCAGCTGGACAGAGGCAAGAGCCAGGCGGACATCCTCTATTGGATCCTCCTGGATCCCTCGGCGCTCTCTCTGTCTCTGTCTCTGTCTGTCTCCCTCTCACCCTCTCTCTCGGCTCTGCAAAATCGACCCACATCTCTGCAGTACGAGGAAAGTGCACTGTCTCCAAGTTCAAGGCTTTGCTGCTTCCTGGCTGGGCGACAGGAAGCAAGCTACCTGGCTTCTCAGGATCCCAGTTTCTTCCTTGGTAAAATGAGAGCGAGCCTATTACTCACCCACTTTGCAAGATTCTGTGAGCACAGGAGATAGAAGATGGCAGTGCGCGTAAAGCTGCGCTTGCACTTGATGGGACTTGTAAAAATCTGTACTCACAGCAGCAAGGCAGCAACCAGGAACAAAGGTCTGTGCTGCCACAGGTGGACGACATGGCCTGGGCTGCTCCGTCCTCAAATGCTAGAAGGTTTAACACACGGAGCGCCCTTCCAAAGGTGCCTGGCGAGCCCTTCAGCCCACGCATGCGCTTCATGCTGGCGCAGGCTTTCCGTGGCCCGGTGGTCATGCTGCCCTGCCCTGGACGCACATCTGCCCAGGATCACAGAGATGTCAGGGGAAGCCGCTCTGACTCCGTCTCAGGCGCAACCTGACACTGGAGTTTCCTATCACCAGCCAGCGAGGAAACATGTGGGATGAATTAACGAAGCCAACCAGGGAAATCAACAGCAGGCGGACTTGGGTCAGCTCCCAGACGATGGAGCGGGGTGGGCCCACCTCTGCCCAGCGCCGCGGGGGCCCCAGAGCACACCCAGCCTGCCCTCGCCCCCAGGAGTTGCTCGCTGGTCAACCCTCAGGCCTAGGGATGTGGGATTTGAACCCAGGTGGTCTGGCTCCTGAATAAGGAATTGATGGCAGCGAGAAAGAGTAAGAGTGAGCAAGGCAGAGTCCCGACCTCATGGGAAGAGCAGGCTCAGACCTCAGCTTCACATTCAGCAGGGCAGCAGTACAAGGGAGCCAGGCTAGGAGGACAATCAAAAGCCCCACAGTTCTTCGTCACGGTCCAGCTAGAGTTAGGGCTGGGAGACTGTGCACAGCCAAGGAACAGAACACCTGTGCTCTGAATGCTCCATCACACGTAGAAGTGGCTCTTTTTCCACCTGCCCTTGCCCACAGGTAAGTCTTTGTCCCTACCAGTGAAGCAGTAGCTTCTGTCGAGCCACACGCTTCCCCAGAGGGAACGCAACCGAGTTCTGGATTTGCTACTGTTCCTCCCCTCCTCCCATCAGCCAAAGCGTCCTGGATCTTCAGCGCCAACCCCTCTCTTCCATTGGCTGCCCTGACAGAAGGCGGGTTCCCCGCGAGACATGTTCTGCCTCGGCAGGTGATGTCCGCTTTGCAGAGTACAGTCAGCGCTGACAGGTGTCTGCCAGGTGCTCACACACGCCGGACATGGAACATCCTCTTCTTTTAAGGGACATGATGTAAGAAGCTGCTTAAGGAGAAAGGAGGATAAAAAAGAGGATGCCCCTTATCGAACACAGCACTTGAAATGAAACCCTGAAAGATGCTGATGGCTCTTTCTCCTAACTGAAGATCACAGTCTTAAACCAGGCTGGCCAGGTGCTTTGGTGACATCTTGCTGCTTTCAGTCAAGCAAAATGATTTTCTCTCTTCCTTGGGGAGACGGGTTTATCTAGAACAGGCTTAAGAGGGGGCGGCAAAAAGTTTAAAAGAAGGTTAAATGCAACTGGCATTGAAGCGGAGTCTTGGGTAACTTTGAAAACTCCAGTGTGATTATTACCTCTGTTTCCATCTGAGTTCCATACCCTTCCTTCTACCAGAGCATGCTTCTGGCATTTTCCTGGTTCTACCAAGTTCCCTCTGAAGGTGATGCTTCACAGTGAGGCCATCTTCACGTCCTGGTCTCTGTGACCGATGGCCACCATCATCCATCCTTGCCTAGGAGCTTCCAGATCTGGGCACACTTAATTAGGTTGTGAGACTGGAATGGGGGAAAGAACACCAGGGTAACTGATGCTGTGAGAGGTTGGACCACACTGTATAAATGGTTCCAAGAGGAGGCAGCCATAAGCTCGGGCAAGTTCTCCCAGATAGTCTTCACAGGACCCCGACCACTCTGAATAGTGGATTTTCAGTCACACAGGGCTTCCTTTCTTGCTTTTCTTTCTTTTAATTGCGGTAAAATGTACATAACATGAAATTCACCATTTTAACCATGTCTAAATGTATACAGCTTAATGACATTATGCACATTCACATTGCTGTGCATTCCTCACTACCATCCATCTCTAGACTTTTTCATCATCCTAAACTGAAATTCCATGCCCGTTAAAGACTAATTGTCCATACTCCCTTGGCCCAGCCCCTGGCAAACACCATTCTACCTTCTGTCTCTATGAATTTGACTCCTCTAAGGACCTCATACAAGTGGAATCACACAGTATTTGTCCCTTGTGTGTCCAGCTTATTTCACTGAGCATAATGTCTTCAAAGTTCATCCATGGTATACCATGTGTCAGAATTTTCTTCCTTTTTTAGCACTGGGTAATATTCCAATAGATGTATATACCACATTTTGTTTATCCACTCATCTGATAATAGACACTTGGGTTGCTTCCACCTTTTGGCTATTGTGAATAATGCTGCTGAGAGCAGAAAATATCTCTTTGACACCCTGTTTTAGATTCTTTTGGTCACATACCCAGCAGCAGAGTTGCTGGATCATATGGTAATTCTATGTTAAGTTTCTTGAGGAACCACCATATTGTTTTGCATTGTGGCTGCACCATTTTACATTCCCACCAGCAGGGTACAAGTGTTCCTATTTCTGCACATTCTCGCCAACACTTGTCAATTTCTGTTTTGTTTTGCTTTATTTTGTGTTTCACAATAGGGCTTTCTTTCTTTTGGTTTTCCTTCCAAATGGGCAATTCATTTTTTCCAGGGTGAAGAATTTCCAGCTCATCTCCTTTCATTCCCCAGGGCAGGGCAGTTATCTCACCAACAATATTTTTCTAAATGGTGTGGAAACCCCTTTTGTGAATGCCACAGTCCCTGCAGCTCTGAATTTGGGACTGACGTGCTTTTCCAGAGTTCAGAACTTTCAGGAAATGCGTTATCTCTAAAATCCTGCAAGTGGTTGCTCTTTCCATTTTTGCTAAGGAAAGTTACTCTCTTTTAGGAGAAGGGAAATAAATCACAGGAATGAATAATGTGGGGAAGAAGAAGACATGCAGGCTGTAGAGTTAGACCTGTGAGAATTTCTCCTGTGCACTTGATACATGGCTGTGTGGCCCTGGGCAGCCACCAAGCTCACCGAGCCTCAGTTTCCCTGTGTGAAAGTGAATAGTCATGCTTGTGCTGTAGGACTGATGCCACATTTACATTAAAATTTATTCTCACCCTCCTACGCTGTTGGCAGGAATGTAAATTGGTGCAGCCACTATGGAGAACAGTATGGAGGTTCCTTAAAAAACTAAAAACAGAGTTGCCATATGATCCAGCAATGCCACTCCTGGGTGTATATGTGGAAAAGATGAAAACTCTAATTCAGAAAGATACATTCACCCCAATATTCATAGCAGCACTATTTACAATAGCCTAGAAATGGAAACAATCCAAGTGTCCATTGACAGACAATTGGTTTAAGAAAGTGAGGTATAGATATAGGTATAGATATAGATATAGGTATAGGTATAGATATAGGTATAGGTATAGATATAGGTATAGATATAGATATAGGTATAGATATAGGTATAGATACAGGTATAGATATACGTATAGGTATAGATATAGGTATAGGTATAGATATAGGTATAGATATAGATATAGGTATAGATATAGGTATAGATACAGGTATAGATATAGGTATAGATATACATATAGGTATAGATATACATATAGATATACATATAGGTATAGATATAGATATAGGCATAGATATAGCTATAGGCATAGATATAGATATAGGCATAGATATAGATATATCACATTTTCTTTATTCATCCATCCATGGATGGACACCTAGGTTGTGTGCATGCCTTGTACATCATGCTGCAATGAACACAGGGATACAGATGTCTCCTCAAGATAGTGATTTCATTTCCTTCAGACACCAACAGTTCTTGAGGGTTCCCTTTTCTCCACATCCTTGTCAACGCTTGTTATGTGTGGTTTTTGATGACGGCCATTCTGACAGGCGTGAGGTGACACCTCATTGAGGTTTTGATTTGCGTTGGGGAAAGTAGGTTTTCACAGTGACTCTCAGCATTCATTCGACAAAGATTCTTGAGGCCCTGCTGTGTGCCGGCCATAAGCAAGCTTCTAGGGACATAACGACAATAGCCCAGGCGGAAACATCGCGACCTGACTGCTCTTGCAGGCCCTCGGAAGTGCTGGCTCCCGGTGGACGGGGCAGAATTCTCTGAGCTCCTGGAGGATGACTCAAGTCCTGGAATTTCTTCAGTGTTTCCCACATTCTTGCTGGCTCTGTGTCCAGTCCTTCACTGCGTGGCTTTTTTGGGCTTAGAGAGCGAGTACAGGTCGGAAAGAATTTTGTCGTTCCTGCCACTGCGGGGGCCGAACTAGCAGAAGCTCGGGGTCTCCATCAGGCTCCCTCTGGGGTCATCAAGGCTCCCTCTTTGGGGATCGTCCCATCAAGGTACAAACATGCTGTCTCTTCTCTCGTTAAAAAAAAGGCGGGTCTCTCTCTTGACCCCATTTTCCTCATCTCCTGTCCCAATCCTCAGCTCACCTCTGGGGCAGAATCCTCAGCTGAGCCTTGTCGCCTCTGTCCCCTTGCTCGCTGGACTCAGTCCAGTGGAGCCCACCCCTGCTCCAGTCCGTCCTCAGCAGCCCCTGATGGACCTCAGACTCCCCCTCTCCGAACCCCTTCCTCGCGGCCTCCAGGACTCCACCCTGGGGTCTCCTCCGTGGATTCTTGTCTTCCTAACACCAGTACCAGAGAGCATCAGGGCTTCCGCCCTCCTCACGGCCCAGGGCCGTAAGCACAGCCTGTATGCTAATGACCCCCCGCTGCTGTCCTAAACCCAAGTCCCACCCCACTGGAGGACCCCAGCGGCACTCCCCAGAGCCTCCTGCCCCAGAGCTGCCCCCAGGCTCTCTGCTCGCCAGCCCAACAGCGTTGGGTCCACGTCCTCTTCTCTCTCTCACCCGCCGCATCTCATCTATCAGAAAACTCTTTTGACTGTGTCTGCAAAATAGATCCAAACCCAACCGCTTTTCCCCATCTCCACCTGGCCCCTGTGGTCTCTCACCTGGATTTTCACCAGGACCCTCCTCCTCCTGGTTGCCCTCCTTCGATTCTCAGCCCAGCAGCCAGGTCACGTCACCTCCCCACCAAACCCCGCACATCTCGAGTCCCTGCTTTGCCTACAAGGTCTGACGTGAGACCTCCCCCGACTTCACCTCTCTGACCTCAGCAGAGAAGGAAACAGGCCGTTTGTTCTAGGCTCACGAGATAAAACCACACTAATTGCGCTAAAGCACTGCTTTTCCAAGGTTCTAAGAAAGCCCACAGACACGTCCCCCGCAGGTCCTCGGGCAGGGCTGCCCTGGGATGGGTGACCTTCTCGGTGCCATGCTGACGTCAGCCTCCATGCCCCTCCTGCCTCCAGCATTTCCCAGAGAAATCAGCGCAGGGAGGCTATCCCTCCGGCACCCGCGCCTCTCCGAGCTCAGAGCCCCGAAGCCCAGAGATGCTCCGCAGATGGCCTGTCGCCCCGACCCCCGGGGGATGTGTTAGGGGAGGAGGGGACCAGCGATGGAGGCTGGAGCGGGGAGGTGAGGAGAGGAGAGGAGAGGAGACCCCCCGCCCCACCGTAGATTTAAGGTAAAATGTGTCAGCTGGTTATTGGATGGTTTGGGAAGGTCTCCGAGGAAGCCCGGCGGAGGCAGGACTAGGGGACTCCCGACGAGGGACTCGGAGCCTCCACCCCTCCAGGTGCCGTGCCCTTCCCCGCCCCTGGGCATCCCTGCCCCGGGCCCACCTGGCCACAGGCTGGAGCTGGCTCCCCTCGGCCCCCCAACGACACCCACAGGTAGGACTCGGTGACCACGCTGTTGAGATCGGGGCAGCAGGGTCCGAGGCTCTAACCAACAGCGAGAAGCTGAGGGGAGCAGGTTTAATAAGGCTCCAGGGTGACACGCCGGGCTGGACCCCAAGGGTCTGCTGGTGTGGATTCACTCCGTTCATCACAGCTCTTCATAATCTTGAACATTCCCCAGCAGGGCCGGCCAGCCTCCAGGTGTGACACCCACGCCAACACTCAGGGCCCCGGGCTTACAAGGGCCTCTGCTGTCGACGCTGGAAAATTCTTCCAAGTCTTGTACATGGGGGCCTACGTTTTCATTTCGCACGGGGCCGCCACAGATGGTGCAGCGGGGCTGCCTTGCGGGGCGCTCCCCAGACTTCATTCCTGTTAACTGGTGGTGTGAAAAAGCCGTGGTGTAGGAAACTTCGAGTTAAACAAAGTTAGATAACTTCCTTTTCTGAACCACAACGTGTAGCAACAGTTTAGATCAGAAACTCCTATTTGGTTATCTTCCTGCCGATAGAAAAGCTCTATTTTTCACCACACAGATGTAAACGTACAGCCAGACCTCAGGGATGCTCTGGGGTCGGGTCCAAACCGCCACTACGGAGCAAGTCACACGAATTTTTCTGGTTTCCCAGAAAGTTACGGAAGTTATGTTTACACTAGATTGTAGTCTGTCAGGTGTGCAAAGGCATCATGTCTAAAGAAACAACATACTTAACTTTAATTAAAAAAATAATGTTCCTAGAAAAACGGCGTCTATAGGCTTGCTCCTGGCAGGTTTGCCACAAACTTTCTATTTGTAAAACACACAATATTTGCGAAGTGCAATAAAACGAGGTCGGTCTGATCTGTAGATTAGACTCTGTCCCCAAAATAATGCTTCTCAAGCATTGATATGCAGTGGATCCCTTGCTGGGGGAGTTCGTCTTGGTACCATTAGTTCAGGCCCAGACAAGGCATTTCTTGGGCAGCCCCGATGCTGCTGCTGGTCCGCAGACCACACTGAGTAACAAGGTTCTAAAACGCACCTGCGGGCAGGGGGCTTAGCCCTGAGGGTTAGTTCTGTCTCCAGTTTGTATGTTGCTTCATTATTTAGAGAGGGGGCGCTTCAGGAGAAAGGGAATCTCTCAGAGCCTCAAATTCTTCAAGTACTGGTAACTTTTCCGACAATGACTTCAAGGATCGATGATTTCACTTACGATCATTTCAAAGCTGAGTCGTTTTGCAATAATTGTCTCATTTTAACAAGCACCTTGTGAGTGAGGCAAGGCGGACAGCATGACTCCAGTTCTACAGGTGAGGAAACGAAGGCTTAGGGGGTTGGCTGCCCTGCCCAGGGCTCCAAGCAGGTGCCACGGCGAGTCCTGGACCGTCCTCCTTGGACTCCGGGGCCTCTAGGACGGAGGCGCACGTGAACATGCCAGCGCCCCTTACGTACAGGGCTCCTGTCTTTACGTCAATCTTATTTACAAAGAGGTTTGCTTTACAGCGAAGTTTTAAGTTACTCTTCTTTTGTAATCACTGGATCCTTTTTCTTCCTTTTGAAAACAGTTCATTATTCTTTCTTTTATCAAAACGATAAATGTTCATTGTTTAAAGAATTCAAGCAAGACAGAGGAATACAAAGACGTCAGTAAAATCTCACCATGTCGGACGGGACCTCTGTTAACATTTTAAGGACCATTCTTCCAGTCGCCTCCTTATGACCTGAGGGTGACCCATTGGGGGAAAGAAAGAGCAGGGGTTTCCTCTGGTCAAATAATTTTGAGAACCTTATGTATATTATATTCCCCACCTGAAGGTCACAGAGAACATTAGTATTTTAAAGGCTCACAAAACCGCGGCAGCAAAAAACGTTGGCATTATAAACAGTGCTGCAAGAAATATCCTGAATTAGATAGATTTTTTTCAGTGGTGTCATTATTTCCTTAGGGGAACAAGGCATTCACATTGCCCTACCCAAAGGCTATGGGCGTTTACACACCCACAAATTGTTCATAGATTTCCCATTTTCCAAACACTGCCACTAGCAGACTTTATCCTCCCTTTGCCCTCTGTTGACCTGATACACAAAGAAAACTAACTATTGTTTTTATTTCTTCCTTGTTCATGTTCTTTCCAAATTTTTATTTGGGTTTCTTTTATATTTTTTTTCTTTTTTGAGTTCTTTGTCTCACAAGAAAATTAATCTGTTACCATGTGACTTGCAAATGATTTCACCAGTTTCGTTTTCAACATGCCTATTTTATTTCATTTTGCTACCCAGTTGTTTTAAATTAGTACACCATCACATACATGGGTTTGGGGATTTCTGACATGCTTATGTGAAAGACCTCCCCCAACCAAGATTATAAAACTGTTCACCCCTGTTTTCTTGTAACATTTTATAATTTCTGTATTTCAATTAAAGCCTCAATCCATCTGGACTTCATTTTCACGTGGGGACTGAGGGAAGCGTCTACCTCTACGTTTGTCTAAATCTCTAGCCTGGAATCACACCCCATGTATCAGATAATTAATTTTTTACTCTAAGATGACATGATGTTCTTTCAAATTTATTTTATATTTTATACTCAGCATCACTCACTTTTGGTGTATAGCTGCATGCGTTTTGAGAAACGTAGAGAGTTGTGTAAACAGCACCACAAGCAAGATACAGAACAGTCCCAACCCCCCACATTCCTTCTCACTGGCCCTTCGGAGTCAAGCCGCACCCCGTCCCCAGCCCACGGCAGCCCACCGACCTTCCCAGCGCCCAGCGCATGGCCTCTCCCATGACGTCATGGGGAGAGGATGACGGTGCGGCTCTGACTGTGGTTCCTTCTGCATCAGGTTGTCCTGGGTGTGTCAGCAGCTCACTGTTTCTGTTGCTGAGCAGGATTCTACACATCTTGTTTATCCGTTTGCCAGCTGAAGGACATGTGGAATGTTCTGGGCTTCCAGTGATTATGAATAATGTTGTTATTACGGACTGAATGTTTGTGCCTGCCCCCGCCCCCTGCAAATCGATCCTAACCTCCAATGTAATGGAATCAGGAGGTGATCAGGGAGGGAGGATGGAGCCCCCAGGATGGGATCAGTGCCCTTAAAGAAGAGAGCGCTGAGAGCCCCCTTCTGCCATGTGAGGACAGAGCGAGAAAACAGCCGTCTCTGAGGAAGCAGGCCCTCAGCAGACACTGGACCTGCTGGCACCGTGACCTTGGACGTCCAGCCTCCAGCCTGTGAGAAGTGACTGTCTGTGGTATGAGCCCCCAGCCTGTGGTTTCTGTTACAGCAGCCCAGATGGACTAAAACAGTTGTCTACAGGTTTCTGTGAAAACACACATTTTCATTCCTCTTGGACAAACGACCAGGACGGGGAGCACTGGGTCACGTGGCGGGTGTTTCTTACTCGATAAGAGGCTGCCTTGCTGTGTCTTCCAAAGGGGCTGCACAGGTTTGCGTTCCCACCAGCAGGATGAGTGTTCCAGGCGTCCTGAATTCTCATCAGCACTTCGCGTTCTTAATTTTGGTTTTTAATCCATTCCAATAGGTGCATAACGGTAACTCACTGCAGTGTTAACGGCTCTAGTGGTTAATCATGCGTTTATTTGCCGTCTGTGTATCTTCTTGGGTGAAATGCCCGTTCCAACCTTGGGCCCGATTTTTACTAGGTTGTTTGTTTTCTTATTTTTGAGTTGACATGGCAACTGACTTACTTGCTGTATTTCATATCTGTGTGAGCCTCTTTCTGGATCCTCTGTTCCAGTTCATTAATCTACCTGTCTGTTCCCAGGCCAGGACCACATGGTTTTATTACTAGAACTGTTTTATTGCTGTAAGAATGCATTTCATTCATGTAAGACAAATCTTCCTTTATTAACCTTTTCAAAATATTCTCAGTTATTTTCAAATATTTATTGCCAGATTAACTTTAGAATAATTTTGTCACGTTCTCCCCAAATTCTGTTGAGGTGTTTACCTGAAATGATATTGAATTAAAGTCAATAATTTAGGAAAAATGACCCTTTGTGCTACCGTCTTCCAATCCAAGAAAAGACAAATCTTTCCCTTTAGTAAGATCTTCACTTGTGTCTGATGGCTCGGGGGGCTTTTTTTTTTTTTTTTTTTTTTTTCAGATATTTGTATTTAGTCTGTTTTCACATTCAGCAGGACCAGAGTCAAGGGTAAAATCCGAAATGAAAACAGGACACAGGACACTTCTTGGCAGGGCTCTGCTTCAGTCCTGACCTGGACAGGCTGGAGGCTGGACCAAGACAATGCTGGTTTTTACATCTGTCCTATTTTAGCTATTTGTCAAACCTGCAGCATTAAATCTGAGGGTTAGAAAAGCAAACAGCCACAGGCAGAGTGAAGGGCCCCATCTCTTCCTACAGCCCGTAACTCTCCCAGCGAATGAAAACGCTCTCAGTTCACGCTCCACCCGAGGGAGAGCTGACCTCTCCCGAGGCTTCCAGAGGAACCCACGTGGCCGCTGCAGCCCACAGAGGCTCCTACACGGGACACGTTTGTGACACGTGAAGAATGCCACTTTCTTAGTTTTAGTCTAAACATAATCCCACATGATTCTTTTTCTCTTGAAAGGAGCAATTTAGCCTGATGTACAGAAGAATTCTTGTGACTACGGATGCAATTCATGAGCCTGCCTGCCAAGTACCTGAACTCTCTCCCTCTTAGCGATCACTTGATCACAGTGATCAATGCCATTCCCAAATCTAGCCTTCGTTTCATTTTCGAGAAACACATTTCTATCATCTACGGTTTTAAAGGAAGAAAATAGCTCGTGTGCACTGACTTCACGTCTCTCAATAAACTTCCAATAACCCGAGTGTTCTCAGCTTCTGTGAAGGAGCTCGGTCCCAATTCACTTTGCTCCCTGGAACTCTCCCATCCTGCAGAATTCACGTAGGTGTTTTCGTCGCGATAGAGGCTCAGCGTCCTTATAAGAGACCCCAAATCTCAATGGCTTAAACAGATAGAAGCTTATTTCTCTTTACATAAAAGTCGGAGCTGGCTGGACGGTTCAAGCTCCATGAAGTTGGGGGTGGCGGGGCGGGGCCGGGCTCCTGCCTTCCTGCTCCGGCCGTCACGCTTCGGCTGTGCCCCATCTGTGCCTGGCCCTTGACCACAATGCCGCTCCAGCCGTTAGGAGACAGGGAAGCGGACGGAGAGGCCAGGCCCCCTCCCTTTACCAGCAAGAATCAGAGACTGGACCTGCCCCTCCCACGCACGGCCCTCTGACCCGCGTGTCAGTTATCTGTTGTCGCATAGCAAGCCGCCCCAAGACGTAGTGGCGTAAAACAACAAACGTCTGTCATTTCACGGTTCCTACGGGTCAGGAGCCTGGGCACGTCCAGCCCGAGGTCTCTCCGGACGCTGCTGTTGAGCTGTCAGCTGGGACTGCAGCCTCAGCCTCGTGTGGGCAGGACAGGGTCCCTGGGGGCTGCCCCTCCCCACACAGGCGCCTCCAGAGGGCAGCCCCCAGACGGCAGCTGCTTCCCTCAGAGCCAGGGGGCGAGAGGGCAACGGGGCCCCCACGGTGGAAGACACGGCCTTCCAGCACCTGATCCGGGAAGCGAGGCTTCCTTTCTGTTCCAGCCCGAGGCAGGGCGCAGATGGGGACAACCCAGCCTCCCAGATTCAGTTTTGCTGTCGCTCAGATAAAACAATGACTAAGGAAGACAGAAACCAGGGTCACACGGCAGCCACCACAGTGGGACTCAGTTCCGAGGCCAGACCCCAGCTGCGCACGGGTCGGGTAACGTCACGTGTATTTAAGCGTCTGTACGCCCAGCTCAGAGTACCCCATCCACCTGAGAAAGAGGAGGGGGACAGGTCTAGAGGGGGGAACAGCGGCCTCTGCCCCCGTCGGCGCTAGGAGACGTTTCACAGGGATTTCACCAGGACGGCCAAGGTCATGCGGTGACCAGACCCCCGGGTCCCCGCCACTGACTGAACGAGAGGTGAGGTCTGGTGGGTGCGGGGCAGGTTGGGGCGCATCCTCAGATACAGCCTCCCTGGGGCAGCTCGTCCTCCCGGGCTGCGTCAGGTACCCCAACTCGTGCTGCACCATCACAGCACCAGGGCAGGGACAGCAGAGGGGCAGGGGCTGCTCCCCCAGGCTTCCGCTCGGAAGGGGCTCCCCATCCTAGCATGTCTGACCAGCCAGGCTTCAAGGGGGCAGGAAAGCTCAGCGTCCTCTGAGCTCAGAAGGACAAGAGTGCCCACAGGCTGGAAGATGCATCAGGGGCTCGAGCGGCCTCGGCGCACAGAACGGCGCTCGGAGGCAGGGGGACGGCGTGGTGGCTGCGACGGCTCCGGACCTGGGCTCCCACCCCAGCCTGCACACGGGGCCAGGGATCCCAGGTTTGGATGGCAGACCGTTAACTCATTTGTGGCCAAGAGCAGCTGGGGCTTAGCTTCGCGTGAACTCTGTGAACTTGGAGCTCATTCCGACAGCAGGAACTGTAAGGACCCCAGAAAAGTCACTGGTCCCTGGCTGTCCCAGGGCACCACCTCTCAGTCACTCCGTGCCCTGGTGGCTTGTTAAATTACTTAGTCCCAAAACAGTTCACACGGCACCCTCAACGTGAACGGCCCCGATGGGGAAGCCACACAAGCACGAAAGGTCTGTATTTTCTCCCACAGCTATTGTTTAGTGCAGGGACCTATCGTTTTTTCTAAATGGGAAGCCTCACCCCAGGTCTCTGGTCCCAGATCACGGCATCTTTCATGGCTGCACACGCCTTCAGCACAAGCTCCGTCCCCGCCCCAGGACCATCTGGTGATGGATGAGGAGTCCAGGCTGCTTGAAGCCACCTCTTGCAGATAATCCCCAAGGGCTCTGCCGAGGAGGACCAGGCCTCCTCGCAGGATGGAGGCTCTTTCCCAGGTGGGACACCTGTGCCCCTTCAGTGGCTTTGAAGATTCCTCCATTTGGGGAGGGTATTTCTACTGTGGTAATGGATAGGCCTCACCATCTCATGCCCTCGCACGACACAACTTTATCTCTCATTCACTTAAAATCTCGACTGTTGCGAGCAGCCAGCTCCAATCCACAGCGGTAGTCAGAGACAGGACAACGGAGGGTCCACCATAGTCAACCATGCTTCCAGGTGTGCCATCGGCACCCGCATCCCACCCACAAAGATGGGAAGAAAGAAAGCAGAGAAAGCGCGCTGACTCTACCAGTCTGTTTGGGTGGCCGCACCTAAGCACCGCAGATGGGCAGCTTAAACAACAGAAATGGATTTTCTCACGGTTCTGGAGGCTGGAAGTCCAAGACCAAGGTGTCGGCAGGGCCGGTTTCCTCTGAGGTCTCTCTCCTTGGTGTGTAGATGGCCGTCTTCTCCCCGTGTCCTTGTATAACCTTCCCCCTGCGCGTGTCTGTGTCCTAATTCCCCTTCTGATGAGGACACCAGTCCTATTAGGTTAGGGGCCACCCACATGCCCTCATTTTACCTTAATCACCTCTCTAAAGACTTTTTCCAAACACAGCCACATTCTGAGGTCCCGGGCATTAGGGCTTCAACATAGGAATCTGGGAGGACACCGTCCAGGCCAGGACACATTCTGAATCACATTAGATCACAAAGTCACTGCCCAAGTGGATGACACAGCCCACCCGAGGCAAGCGGGCTGGGAAGCAGCCACATCTGCAGCCACGTCCACCAAGCATGAGGAGCGGCGTTGTGGGGCTAGTGAGCCGGCTCTGCCCGGCAGGGGTCCTTGCCTCGGGGTCTCTTGCTCCTAATCGCCCCAAACCATCATATTCAGATTGTCCAGAGCAGCGAATTAAAAGCCCCAGAGATTCTCACAGGACCAACACTAAAGTAAGTCAGCTCACTGCCACATTTCTTTACTGTGTATTGTGACGGAGAGCAGACAGAGGTGCCCAGTGTTTTGCGTCGTGCTTCATGCAGAACCTACCTTCAGAATGTTAGTCACACGCGGAGACAATCATTCCTGTCCTCGCCGTCATCATCTACAGAGTCAGCAGTGTAGCTAAGAGAGACCTGGGGGAGCGGAGATGCTGAGGACCACCCATGACCCACACAGGGGCCAGGGAAGAATGGCCCAAATACCTGCCGTAAGCCCAACCCTTACATTCAACCCCACAAAAATGTCAGTCCTCCCAGAGTGCTGACTTTCCAGATGTCTGTGAAACTCTAGCTGGGCCAGGATCAGCCCCGATGCACCGCAGCTTAAACGCCAGCTGATGGGGCTCAAATACACATAAGCTTCTATTCGCGCCAACAGCTAATTCATGGAGAACAAGTCTCAGCAAAATCATCGGGACACGTTTCAACGGCTGAGACGGGCTTCCTAGCCATCAGTTCATCCTGAACTCGGGTCATTAGATGTTCCTGCCTGGGCCGTGAACTTCACAGTCCCCCGTGAACCATAACACGGAACAATCTTGGCAAGAGAGGGGCATCCATTAGAACAAATGATCACCTGTCCCCACAGGAGCCTTTAATGAACTCCGAGGGCTGTTTTATCCTCAGGCCTCAGGATCTCGTGCAGTGGCTTCTTTCAGGGCAGATGGTCGGATAGTGAGCGAAACTTTTCCACGTGCCTCCAAAGGCTTCTGGTCTGTGGCAGAGGACGAAGGTATAGTAAGGAAACAGAGGCACTCTTTCTGAAAACCTGACAAAGGTGTGTCCACGCTTTCTCCTTCTTATAAACAGACGCAAATATCTGTATAAATATAGAGAGATGTGGTGTTTGTTTTTATGCACTAGATTCACTGTGTACAAATAGGGGGTCTTAATGTTCACACTTCACTCCCCACGGAAATCACTCCCAGCTCGGGGGAGGAATCATCGTTCTGTTTTCTGGAGGCTGCATAATCCTGCGCGTTGGGGATGCCTCACCATCTATGGAACCTTCTCTGCTGACGGGCATTTACTTTGTATACACCCTTGCCAAAGGGAACAAAGCTACTGAATTGTCTTTAGGAAGTTAGTTACTGCGAGTTACACAATATATATGCATATGCATATTCCCATTCACTGTAACAAATAAGGTGGAGATTCCATCCAGCAAGGAGAACCTTCCCTCAGCTCAGGACTTAGCGCTCCCCCACCCAGGGCTCCCTCGGACGCTGTAAATATGGTGCCCACCTGGACTGTAAGCTCCAAGCATCCGTGCTGTACCCCAACCGCCCCTGTGTTCCTTCCTTTCTCCTTTGAAAGTCTTCAAGTTTCCCAGTTTCTAAGCTTCCCAAGTAAAAATCCTTTTTCCTCCTCTGATCCCAAGTATTTCCATTACTGAATTGTAACAGAATCCTTGGGTTCCAAAAAGCATCTGGAACGGTGATTCTGAAAGTGCCTGGGGGACTCTGGGAAGGCTCATATCCCTCACAAACCAGGCCCTTGAGGAGGGGGTAGGGGTTACAGCAGAGCCGTGAGTGCAGGAGGGGGCGCAGTCTGAACAGGCTCGTGATCGTGAACGACCCCCCAAGAAAACCCAGAGAAATTCACAATTACAAGAATGTTCCTTGCACCCACCCAGAATAATCTCCCCTTTGATTCACTCAAAGTCAACGGTAGTGGGCTTCCCTGGTGGCGCGGTGGTTGAGAGTCCGCCTGCCGACGCAGGGGACGCGGGTTCGTGCCCCGGTCCGGGAGGATCCCACATGCCGCGGAGCGGCTGGGCCCGTGAGCCACGGCCGCTGGGCCTGCGCGTCCGGAGCCTGCGCTCCGCGACGGGAGAGGCCACAGCAGTGAGAGGCCCGCGTACCGCAAAAAAAGAAAAAAAAGTCAACGGTAGAGACCTAATCACAGGAGTGAAATCCTGCCACCTGGACAGTCCCGCCTGCACTCAAGGGAGGGGACTCTCTGGGGGCACCCCCAGGGCGGGGAGCCGCCTTGGGTCTCTGCGGAGACCGAGGGGCTGGCAGGCTCGGGAAACGCTGAGCTAACGCCCTGATGATACCTAACGGCGCCCTGACGCTTGCCAAGCATCTGGCACAGCCTGGACAGGTCCAGTTATAGGTCCCATTTCACAGATGAGCACGTTGAGATTCAGAGGATGCAATGGCTTCCAAAGGTCCTGCTATCACGGGAGCACCAGGGCCCCAACCGGGACCCGTCCTCCACCCGAGGCCCCTGGCTTAAGAGAGCAGTGACGGGAACACTGGAGGTCAGTCCACAGCCGGGCTTTCAAGGGGACAGTCACTCTCGGCGGGTCACACGGGAGACCCCCAAGCCACAGCCCTCTCCCCATGCTGCCCTCTGCGTGGGTCCCTCACCCGTCAATCTCCGTCTCCTGCCGTGTCTCTGGACTCAACCGCCCTTTGTCACCTGTCCCCAGCACAGGCCTCCCCTTCCCCTGGGTCACATGACAGCCCTGAAAGGGCCTCCCTGGCGGCCAGGTCCTTTCAAACACAGCTGGACAAGCAATGTCTCCGATGGCTGCTCACCCCATTTCCCTCCACTAGGCTCACCTGTCCTCGGGCCCCCAGGCCGCCCCCTCCAGGGGGCCCCTCCTTCCCGCTGTGCCGTCTCCCCTCAGCCGCGCCGTCTCTGCCGATTCCAGGCCCTCCACAGAGAGATGTTAGGGGACCGGACACACCCTGGAGAGGCCCCCCGAAGGCGTGCAGATGCCCCCGCCGCCGTGATGCTCCATCCAGGGGCCCGCCGAGGGGCATCCTGCTCCTGGTGTCCCCTGCCCGCAAAGCCGCCCCCACCCCCGAAAGAGAGCTCATCCCAAAGTGTCACTCACAACTAACGCTCTCTTGCCAGGAATTTGGGTGAGGTGCGGAGAGTTAGGCTTTCATGGGGACAGGGGCTCCGCTGGAAGGACGAGAAAGTTCTGGAGACGGACAGTTGGTGACAGCCGCACAACATCGGGAATGTACCTATCGCCACGGAACCACTCGCCTGAGAGCAGCTAACATGGTGAATTTTAGGTCACGTAAATTTTACCACCGTTTTCCAGTAAATAAACACCGGCCTCCGGGTCCAGCCTCCAGGCCCCCTCTCAGTGACCCCCTCGCACCCATGCCATCTCTCACCAGCTGTCCAGCCCCTCCCGGTCCCCCCAGACAGATCCTGGTCCAGACCTGACACCAGGTCCCTCAGACACTTCTGGTGGGAAGGTAAACGGCGCAGCCGGTCTGAGAAACAGTTTCCTACAACATGAAACATACACGCACCATAGAGTGCAGGGCTTGTCCTCCTCAGCCTTTATCCCAGAAGCAAGGGCCAGTCCCCGCAAAAGCCTGCACACAGGTGTTCACAGCAGTTTTGCTTGTAATCACCAGGACCTGGTAACAACCTGAGCGTCCTCCGAAGGGTGCATCGCTAAAGCTGTGGGAGGTCCACACAAAGGAATCGTACTCAGCAGTAAAAAGGACTGGACGTTGATGCGTGCAAGTACGTGATCGGATCACACGGCTGTGCGCTAAAAGCAAAAAGCCAGTCTTGGGAGATTACATTGCACGCTACATAATTTCATTTATACAATATTAAGGATATGGCAGGATTATAGAGATGGAGAAAAACCAGAGCTTTCTAGGGAACAGGGATGGGGAGGCGAGGTGACTCTGAAGAGATAGGATGAGCAGGTCACTTTGTGGGGATAGGACAGTTCAGGATTCGCTTGTGCTGGTTACATGAACCTACGCGTGGGATAAAACAGCATAGAATTACACACACACACACACACACACACACACACACAGAGTCCAGGTAAAAGCTGGTGTCACCTGCTTAAGGTCTGAAGTCTAGTTCACAGTGTGATGTTCATGTCCTGGCTTTGACAGCACTACAGAGGTGTAACGGGCTCCTGTCAGGGGAGGATGGGAGAAGGGTATTAGGACTCTGTATGATTTTTGCCATTTCCTGTGGGTCTATAATTATTTCAAAGTAAAAAGTTAAATTATTTTCTGACAAAAGTCTAGACTCCAATCGCTAGATAATCAAGAATCTATAGCGTACACCCGGCCCCTCCGAGTCAAGGGCTATCTTGTGAAGGAGCAACATGGCCTCCAGGACTCCTCACGGCCCCCCATCAACTCCTGCTGAAGCTGCGGGCCAGCAACGCCCCCTGAGCTGGCCCGAAGTCCTCCCGCTGGAGTGGCAACTTTCTACCCCCAATCCCACTGCTGGCAGGAGTCATGCAGAACGGGCCTCGGGAGGCCGGGAGAGAGCAGGGGAAGACCTTGAGATGTGTGTGGGGGCGCGTGGCTGGGTAAGTGTGTGTGCATGTGTGCACGCGTGTGCGCACACGTGTGGTAAGTGTGTGCACGCGTGTGCACGTGTGTACAGGCGTGTGCGCACGTGTAGGGGTTATGGGGGAGGGGTGGCTGAGAACAGAGTTACCAGTTACCTATTTTCCCAGAATTGGCTCCAGGTAGACAATGGTGTTACTTGCACTGGTCCGAGGTTCCAAGTTCAGCCCCTCGGGGCTACCTTAACTTAGTTCCAAAACCATGGAACGTCCTCTCACCCCACTGGTCCCCACGGGGCCTGGGATAAGGGAATGGAATACAGGGGGGTCAACACTGGCCCTTTGATAACCCTCCGTGTGGGTATGGGATCTACTATCTCAGGGGATATTCCAGGTGAGTAGAACGGGCTTCAGAGTCACTGCACTTGAGCTCGCACTAGCTGCCTTCGCACTCACTAGCTGTGGGGCCAGGAGCATGTGATTTCACTCCTCTGGGCCACAGCATTCTAACAGTTAACACCAGTAGTTCAGATTTTTTCAACACTTTCTGTGTGTCAGGTACTGTGCAAAGCACTTGCCTACCTCACAACTTTCTTGAACAAGTAAATGAGCTTATGAATCTTCCATGGCCTGGCAGAATACCTATCTCAAGAAAACAATCGATAAACTCTGCACTTAACTAGTATCCTTATTACCATAGCAACCGAGCGGAGAAAGGAAGCACACGTCTCAAATGGCACAAGGAGCTCTGAAAATAGACCCAGATGCTGAACTTTTTCAAGTGCTGAAACAATGCAGCTAACTCTGGTGTGACTCCTCGTCAACGAGCGTGCTCTGCCCTCGAGCCTTAGTCATAGGCTCCCTGAGAACTTCAGCGCCGGGAGCCCATGTGTTCGCTGTCACGTGTCTTGAAGTTGGATTTCTCCTCAAAAGATTAAGTGCTCCCCTTAGCGTTAGCAACTTAGAAGACACAGAGCTATTTCCTTTCGTCTAACTATGCAATGATGCATCAGCCAAAGTAAATACGAAGAACAGAGGTAGGTAAAATTGCTAGGAACTTCAATGAGATGTAGACTTGAAATAAGTTAAATAACTTAGTAAGGGTTTGGCTGAATTGTGGAAAGAAATGCCAGATAACATCTGACATAGGAGGAGGGCTGATTTAGAGAAGTTTTGTAACAGATGGCTGTTAAATTAGGACTGTAATCCTCTTAAGCAGGCTCAGTAAATATAAATCCAGGGTAGGCTGACCTCTGCATACTAACACTTTATCCTTGCTTTTAGCCTGGGGTGTCTGCCTTCAAACGCTGAGGGTGGTGTGGTAGGGGGAGGGTGGTGGTGTACGTGTGCGTGTGTTTGGTGTGCGTATGAGTTACAATCAGCACCTCAGAGGAAGAAAAAGGACATGCCCAACCCCCATCCCAAGGGACTCCTATGGGCAGCTACAGAAGTAAAACATCAAGTTAAACAGACAAAATTCAGAGACTTTCAAGTAGATTTCCCCCCTCAAATGTGTTATTCTTTTCCTACCTCTCGCACTTTCTTCTTCCTTGGAGCTCAATGAAATCTTTGGTTCTCCAAGTTTAATTTTGCATTTCACTTTTTATGGAACCCAGCATGTGCTTTCAAAAGCCAGTTGCGACCACCGTGACTTGGGTTTGCCCCTTTCTCCACCTGGAGCGAAATAAGATAAACGTGTGATCACACAAGGGCCCCGCTTTCCACTGCACCGCGTGTCACTTTGCCCTGTGGAGGTGCAGACGTGGTCTTTTGGGAGAACATTTGGAATCGAACACATCTGTTTGGATTTATTGTGAACACAGAGGTTCCATGCCCTAAGTAAAATGGAAAAACGATTTTGTGTGGTTTTCAGAGCAAGTAAAATGGCCCAAATCACTTACATTTCCTAATCCCTGGTACAACCACTAGGATTCCCCATCTTCCTCGTGAGTTGTTTTCAAATCAGTTACGTCCGTACTTTGGTCTCTTTAATCTTCCTCCTTGGCTTTCCCTTCAGGGTAGTTGCAGGGTTTCAAATCTCTGATCCAAACTAAGTCTATTGGCAAGTACATGCCTCACAATTTGTTTTTTAAATTACATTTTAGACCCTTAGGCCCAAAGAGAAAACACCTGGAAACCAGGCATAGAAATTCATTGAGCAGCTTTAAAAATAATTCAAATGAGCTTCATTCCTCAGCTGAGGTTTTTATTAGCCGATGCTAATTCTCACAAAAGTAGATTCCAACAGTCCAGAGCACAGGCTCTTTGAGGCTTACCTGTCAAATGCATAAGAGAAACTTTGAACTACAGCTGCTTTTCCCTCTCTACTTTTAGGAGAGACCCCAAATATCAGAATAAATTAGCTACCGTTGGCGATTTTGTGAGGGGAATTAGCGATAAAAAAAGGAAATACCTTCCCATGGAATTTTTCTAGAAGCCATACATGATAAACTCAATCTCCCATTCCATTAACAGGGCTTTAAAAGGGAGCTGCTGCTCAGAACTAGAGTCACTGGGGTATCACAGAATCTTCAACCATGAAACAGAAGTCTGCCGCGGTGCAGCAAATCAATCTTCATTCTTTATTTAATGTATGATGTTGGATGGTTACTATGTTCCAGGCCCTGGGCTGGGTGCTCAGGACGGAGATGTCCTTTTCTTCGTGGTCCCACATGTCACTAAGGCTCTCGTCTGCCTGAGGCTCCACCTGGTACCACTACCTCAGCCTGTTTACAGCTGAAATAATCACCTCCTAAATATGCCCCTCTTCCTTTGCCTTGCAAGTAACAGAAATGCATTAAGAGTCGACTGTGAGGGACTTCCCTGGCGGTCCAGCGGTTAGGACTTCGCCTTCCAATGCAGGGGGGGCCAGTTCGATCCCTGGTGGGGGAGCTAAGATCCCACGTGCCTCACGGCCAAAAAACCAAAACATGAAACAGAAGCAATACTGTAACAAAATTCAATGAAGACTTTAAAAGTGGTCCACATCAAAAAAATATTAAAAAAAAAAAAGTCGACTGTGAAAAAATGGGTTACGGAGATAGAGGGAACCTCGTCGAACGCAAGGACAAGAAGTACAGTCAAGCCCCAAGAGGGACAAGAACCGGGAAATGGAAATCACGTGAAACCATAGCAGGGCCGCTCTTCTGTCACCTCCATTTCTCCGTTTGTGCTTCTCTTCACTTCTCTCTCTGTCTGTCTGTCTCTCTGTCTCTCTCTCTGCCCTCTTTCTCTGTTTCTCAACAATGGGGCAAAGATGGCTGCTCTCTGTTCCCAAGGTTTTATGTCCTCCCAGTTCAAGTTCTAACCGAGACTGTTTAGTGACTCCAATTTTAATTCCAAAGTCCTAGGAGAGAACATCTTATTGATACAGTTCAGCTATGAAGTTAAATATAAATAGACCTCCTAGGGCGCCATGTCCTGGCCCCCACAGGCTGTATCACGGAGTGGTTGTAACGCTGACTAGTTGTAGGACCTCGTCACTGGCCTCTGGCTCTCTTTTTCTTTGTCTATAAAATAGGTTCTATCAACTCACACCAGTCAGAATGGCCACCATCAAAAAATCTACAAACAATAAATGCTGGAGAGGGTGTGGAGAAAAGGGAACCCTCTTGCACTGTTGATGGGAATGTAAATTCCTTCAAAAACTAAAAATAGAACTACCATACGACCCAGCAA
>NC_041231.1:107751200-107756989 GCF_002837175.3 Physeter macrocephalus | reverse complement strand
TGGATAAAGAAGATGTGGCACATATATACAATGGAATATTACTCAGCCATAAAAAGAAACGAAAATGAGTTATTTGTAGTGAGGTGGATGGACCTAGAGTCTGTCACACAGAGTGAATAAGTCAGAAAGAGAAAAACAAATACCATATGCTAACACATATATATGGAATCTAAAAAAAAAAATGGTCATGAAGAACCTAGAGGCAGGATGGGAATAAAGACACAGACCTACTAGAGCAGGGACTTGAGGACACGGGGAGGGGGAAGGGTAAGCGGTGACGAAGTGAGAGAGCGGCATGGACGTATATACACTACCAAATGTAGGGTGGATAGCTAGTGGGAAGCAGCCGCATGGCACAGGGAGATCAGCTCGGTGCTCTGTGACCACCTAGAGGCGTGGGATAGGGAGGGTGGGAGGGAGGGAGGGAGACGCAAGAGGGAGGGGATATGGGAACATATGTATACGTATAACTGATTCAGTTTGTTATAAAGCAGAAACTAACACACCATTGTAAAGCAATTATACTCCAATAAAGATGTTAAAAAAATAAAAATAAAAAATAAAATAAAATAGGTTCAATAACAGTACCTATCACAGAGTTACTGCGAGGATTAAATGAGATAATGCAGATAAAAAAATTCATCACAGCCCAGGCACAGAACACGCCCCAATTAGATGTTACCTATTACTGCTATCTTAAGGTTATTTTGAGTCCATCCTCTGGCAGTTGCCCGAACACGTTTTCTCGAGGAAACATTGAACATGGCTGTTGGGTTCCCAGTTACACCTGGTCAGATCTTGGAAACCCACGAGCCCATTCATGTCAATAGTCTGTCCAGCGCAGGGTCCCATCTCCACACCTGCATCACGTTACAGCTCTAATACGTTCTCTCTAAACTCTCCCCCAGCGTATCTTCTTGGGAATTTCCAGAAAATAGACTCACCAACACCACTCTCTTGCTCATCCACTGAGGTCCTGATCTGATGCTTCCTCACTGTCAATGCATTTGTAGCCCAAAGAGCTGCCTTGTCATCGCCCTGCAGTGAGGACCCTCATGAAGAACACTGTCTTGTTGAGGATGACACCTCCCCACGTCCCCACAGGACCGATGTGCCTCCCACCCCAGGGGCTCGTGGCTCTTATTCCAGGCCCCTTCCAGGCTCACTGCTTTGGAGGCACACAGGCTTTCACACACGCAGGGACAGATGCATATAATGACTGTGGAACTGGCTGTGGAATCGGTTGTCCAGCTGGAGTCCTTCCCATCACTGACCCGCTGGTGACGGCTGGTAAGTCACTCAATCTCCCTGAGCTTCGGTGTCTTCTGCAAAACCATCCTGACCCCCTTAGAGGTGTGGTAAAGATTAAATGAGATGGCGTATTTACAGTCTTGGAGGCTTCCAGCTTCTAGAAATGGCAAAGCAGTTTATACCAGACTAACCTTCCTGCCAGCATCAATTATAAACTTTGAACGAAAGATAGGATACAGCTATTCTGAGGCGCTAGAGAGCAAAGAACAGAGGCAGAAACTGGAGAAGATTCAACTCTTGAAAGAAAAGACGCAGACAGAGTGAAGGTCCCCATTTACCCAATTTGTCCTCCTCGGGCACTTCTTCACAGGCCCCAGGGGGCTCGAGACCAAGCAAAAGCAGTAGTCACTGGGGGCTCAGATGGCAGAGGCCAGAGACTGGGGCCACCACGGTGGCTAGAAGCCACCATGGTGGCTAGAAGAGGAAAGAATCCCAGAAAGAACGGAATCACAGAGGGATTAATTTCCTGCTAACATTTTCCATGCTGACATTTTTCATAGGAATGTCAGCCAATCTAGAATTTCTACAGCATGTCACCCACAGTGCCCAATATACAACGATTACATGAAAAGAAGCAGGAAACTATGACCCAGAGTCGAGAGAAAAAGCAGTCAACAGGGCAGATTCACAGATGACCCCAAATTACTAAATAACAGATGCGTTAAAAAAGTTTGCAAGAAAAGATATACAGATAAAGAGTTAGAGGATTTTAGGAGAGAAAGAGAAATTCTAAATAAATAAATCTCCTAGAATTAAATATTAAATATCTGAAATTTTAAAGAAACCTGCACAATGCTGAATATTTCAAGATCGATGACCTTGAAGACAGATAATTTGAATAGAAATTATCCAAACCGAAGACCTGGAAAAAATTATTCAAAAAACAATGAATAGCGCCAAAGTCACATGTGAGATAGTGTCAAGCAATCTAACCTATGTGTAGTTGGAGTCCTAGCAGGAAAGAAAAGAGAAAATGGGACAGAAAAAAGATTTGAAAAACTGTTGGCCAAAATTCTTCCTAATTTGATTAAAAACAATCCGCAGACATTTAGGATGATTACGTCCTAAGAGGGATAAATACAAATAAAACCACACCTGAGCACCTCATCCTCAAGTTGTTAAAAACTCATGAGAAAGAGAAAAATCATAAAATAACCAGAGAAAAAAAGACACATTAATACTGCTGCCTTCTCATCAGAAATACCGGAGACCAAAACAAAGCGAAATGACATCTTTAAAGTGCTGAAAGAAAAATATAAATTCTAAATGTCTCTGTCCCATGAAAACATTTTCAAAAATGAAGGCAAAATAAAGACTTCACCCTACGGGCACAAGAGTGTCGTGCTGCAGGGACGTTTTAGAACCATCTCACTGCTGGTCGTGCGGAAGAGGTGCAGGAACAGAAGTTACTGAGGAAACCCTCCCAGTGGGCAGGTCAGAAAGGAGGGGACAGAGGTGAGGGGCATCCAGTCGGCAGAGTCTGCAGAACTTGGCCAGAGAGGCAGGTGGCCTGCAGCTGCCCAACGCAGGAAGCAGAGGTTTCACAAAAGAAGCAGGGTTTTGTTTTAATTTTATTTTTATTCTAATAAGATGGACTGAAAGCATTGGGTCATGTTTGATTTGATTTGAAAGGAAATAGAAAAGTGACATTCCTTTCCTATCTGTGTTTGTATTGTTGGATTCACACTTGTTACAAAAATAAAGCTGCCAACAGACGCTCCTGATCTTGTCCCTCTCCACCCAGGACCCTCCCCCCTTGTCGGAACCACTCTCATCGCTCCTCCGCAGGGAGGGGGCAGGGCAGGGTGAGAGGCAGGGAGGGAGGAAGGGTATCTTTTTCACTCATTACATTGTATTAATTTCTACTGGTTGGTTTCTACTGAGGCCTCTCTCCTTGGCTCGCAGACAGCCGTCTTCTCCGTGTGTGTGCGCGTGTGCGTGTGCGTGTGTGGTGTTTCTGAATCTCTTCTTATAAGGACACCAGTCGTATTGGATTAGGATCCACCCTAAAGAACCTCACTTTAGATTAATCACCTCTGTAAATAGAGTCACATATGAGGCCCTGAGTGTTAGGACTTCACCATATGGCAGCTGGGGGTAGGGACAGTCCAGCCCAGAACACAAAGAGAAAGGCAGCTCATCCAGGACCCAGAAAGTCTGTCCCTCCACGTAAGACAGATCCCACCCCATCAAAGCTCATGCCAGCTCAGTCTCTCAAGTTCAAGCCTCCTGATCTTGTTCCCCAAACTTCTGCACAATGGAGGGGCCTCTTCAAAACTCATGGCATATTCAAAACTAAACTCTTTCTAGTTTTCCCAGTGAAACGCCCGCAGTTCGAAGGCTGATCTTATCAAAGGCTGTGTCAGCACAAAGCCTTCTGGATTTACACACGGACCTCTGGAGAAAGCCACATGGTGTCAAGAAGAAGCTGGGCTGCAGCCTCCTCTTTTGGTACCAGATTGATATCCAACACCCTTTATAGTCTTGTTTTGCAGCTTAAATTGTATATTCCCCAAGTCCCCGGCTGAATAAATAAATTGAATTAGGGATGGGGGTGTGCAAATCTGAATAATGCTGGCTCTGGTCTGTGAAATTCTATACGGCTTTGTCGGGCACCTAGACAGTTTTCCTTGCCCCAAAATGATGGTTCGATTCTCACATTAAACTTTTAGTTTGATACAGGGCCAAAGAGTGCAGACTCAAGAATCCAAAATGACCCATTTTCCTAAGCAAGCCCCTGGCGAAGCCAGTGATCTGCGGGGGATGGAAGGGGCCCGGCCCCAGCATCTGTGGCCTCCCCGAGGAGCAGGGGTTGTTTTTACGCACACTTTGATGTGGAAATATGAGAGAACCTTGAAACCATTGATGCTTTCGCGTGGACATTTCACGGGGGACATCTGCCCAGGTGTTCCCAGGCCGTGATGCCTTATGGGTCAGGGAGAGAGGGACCAGCACAAGTGGGCAGATCAGCCAGAGGCAGAGCTGCCTGGCAGCGATGTGTCACACAGACAGGACCCCTTAGCTGTGTGTCTACGAGCGCAGAGGCCGAGGCAGACCCTCCGGGAAACAGGAAGGATGTCTTCCCTGTGAGCCGCAGGCCTGAGCCTCCTCGGGGGCCCCACCGATGCATTTCAGTGAATTAAGATGGGGCCTCGGGGAAGGGACAGAAAGTGGCTCAGGCCAAGGGCCAAGACTGAGTAAGCGCCTTCTGCTTGCAGGGCAGCAGCGCTGGGTGCCACTGTCCGGCCTTGGCCTGGAGAGGACAGAGGGCGGCGGACAGCGGGGTGCAGGGCAGAGCCTGGGGGCGACGCTCAGGCCTCCCCGTCCCGAGCCCTCCCGCGGGGACCACTTCCCCTCGCGCACCTCCCTTCCTGGCCACCAGCCCCTGCACACAGGGGACCAAACCCCTCCCCTCTCTGCCGGTTACTGGCTGCGGGATCTTGGGCAGCACGCGCTATGTCTGCCCCGTCTGTAAAGCGGGCTCAGCCCCTTCCCCGCGGCCTGGTCGGCGTGGGTTTTGGAAAGCGCTGAAAGAGCCTGGCCCCGTGTTCCCACTACCGTCCTTTCCGAGGCTGCAGGCTCAGCTCCTCACGGATTCGCCCACTGGGGAAGAGCATCGTCTGCCTGTGGCTCCCCGAATGGCCCCTGTGGTCACCCTGCTGGCCACCCCTCACCACGGAGGCCCAGAGGCTCAGGTCTCCTTCCCAGGGCATCTCAGGAAATCCCAGGTGCCCACAGGAGAAGGAGAAGGACCTCGGCACAGCTCGTCTCCCAGGGCGGACAGCTGGGGCCCTCAACGTGGTGGCCCCAGAACTGGAGGTCCTTTCCCTGTAAAAACCCAGACAAAGCAACAGGATATTAACCTGTCAGAGACCACCCTCCCTGTCCTACAAATGAAGGCCTGTTTCCCAAAGTAATGCTCAGGGAACCCCAAGGCAGTTCCGTCTTGACATGGTTCTCAGCCCCCAGCCTGCGAGCTCCTTCAGGAGAGACTGTGGTTACGGACATTCATACCCTCAGCGTCCGGCGGTGCCTCGTCCCTCATAACCACGGTGACGGTGCACCCAGTGTCTGTCGAAGGAGGAATAAATACACATGTCCATAAGCCTCAGCTTCTTGGAACTCATTTCTCTGAGCAACGGTGACAACCCTGGAGCTATTACACAGCAAAGCCTGAATTTCCTTATAAAATGCGGATAAAACATGCCTGAAAGTTAGGATTGACTCCAGAATTCAACCTACCAGAATGGGGTTTTTCAAACTAAGGGTCTCACCCCATTCGTGGGTCATGAAATCCTTTTAGTGGGCTGTGACCAGCATTGTTTTATAACAAAATAGAGGTAGAACATGAATGAACATAACAGAAAACGTGATTGGGAATATCAGAGTCGGGAGTAAAAGTAAGTCTTGGGCTTCCCTGGTGGCGCAGCGTTTGAGAGTCCGCCTGCCGATGCAGGGGACACGGGTTCGAGCCCCGG
>NC_041231.1:107745499-107750890 GCF_002837175.3 Physeter macrocephalus | reverse complement strand
CGATGCAGGGGACACGGGTTCGTGCCCCGGTCCGGGAAGATCCCACATGCCGCGGAGCGGCTGGGCCCGTGAGCCGTGGCCACTGGGCCTGCGCGTCCGGAGCCTGTGCTCCGCAACGGGAGAGGCCACAGCAGTGAGAGGCCCGCGTACCGCGATGAAGAGTGGCCCCCGCTCGCCGCAACTGGAGAAAGCCCTCGCACAGAGACGAAGACCCAACGCAGCCAAAAATTTTTTTAAAAAGTATTATTTTGTGAGACCTTTGTTTAGTTACGTACGTGGGGGAGGGCTGGCGGGGAGTATAAGACGTATTTCTGGTGCGCACGTGGCACAGGGGCCTGACAGGCCCGCGGCTCCACGGGGATGGCTGACCCGCCGTGGCTTCACCCCAGATGAAGCAGGGGAGGGTCCCCAGGCCAGTGCAGTGGCTACTGCTGTGTTTGCAAAACCCTCTGGGATGCGCTTACTTTAGCTCACTGCAAAGAACAAGTTTCTGAGTGAAAATCCCAGCCCATGCAGGTCTGGTGTTTGCTATTTGAAGGCAAAGGAGCACTTAGGCCTCTTCCCAAGGGAAAAATGGACACTTGCCCCGGCACCTTCCAGAAGGAACTGCAGGCCGGGCCTGTGGTGCCCGCGCAAAGTCTTGGATCCAAAGGCTTACTTTAGGAGGAGGATATCTAAGGCCTGGAACTACAGATTCTTGGACTCTCGGAGTAAGAAAGGGCCCGAAGTCAAGGGACCAGCCGGCAACACCAGGGCCCAGGGTCCACCCAGCGCTGGGCTCCAGCAGCTCTGTCGCTCCACGTCAGAGCTTCCCCAGGCGTACAGAGCTCCTGCCGGAGTTGCCGGGCCCAGCTGAGGGCCCCCCAGGGGCTCAGTGATTGTCCTAAGGAGGACGGATTAGTCAACACCCCCCAGCGAGATGAATCGTCACCCCCGTCCTTACTCTGAGGCCACCGCCACCCCTCGGCGTCTCCCCAGCCCAGCCTGGCAGCCTAAAGGGCACTGGGTCACCCCGACTACTTGTTCTGGGCCTCACTTTGGGCCCCGTGCCGTGTCCAGCACCCAGACATCCTGGCGGTGGCAGGGACGGGTTGTCCTCTTGTGCACGTGGGGCCTCCAGAGCCAGAGGGGACCAGATGGCAGAGCCTGCCTGGAATCCAGTTCCTGTCCCTCTTTCAACCACAGACACAAAGCACGTTCTGCCCACGACTCCCTCGGGACGTTTCGTGCACGGGGAGAGCAGGGCGTGCCTCCCGGGACGTGAGGGTGAGACCAGAGAAGCCTCCTCGGGGCCCAGTAGGCTCTGGTCCTCGGTGACCCCAGGCTCCTCCGCGGCTGCCTTCGTCGCGGGGAGAGCCGAGCCCACCGGCTTTTCAGGCACCGACACCAAGGGTCCCGCTGGGCCGTCCCCGGAACTGGACGTAGGGCCCCAGTCTGCGCCCCGACCTGTGCAGGTATTCACTGGGGGGCCCCCAGGCCCCCGCCCCTCCAGGGCCTGGCCTCGCATGCAGACGTGCGCCTGCACCCGGAGCCCGCGCCCGGGTGTGCGCAGGAGGCAGCTGCTGGGCTGCAGGACGTGGCGCGGGCCCGGGGCCGGGGCGCCGGGGGGGCCTCCCTCCCCGGGGAGGCGTGGTTCCCCGCGGCAGAACCGAAGCGCGCAGCCTCAGCTCCGCTCCGCTGCCTGGGCCCTCCCGGCAGCCCCCCAGCCGCCCGCCCAGCGGTGCCCCCTCCGTGGGAGGGGCCGCTCACGCGGGGACAGGCCGCCCTGCACGGCGCAGCCCTGCGACGGGCAGTGAGCTCGCCGGCCCCCCCCTCAGCTCCGGGCGCGTCCGGGCCTCGGGTCCTGCGGCCGCTGGTCCCACGTCGGGGCCTGGAGACTCGGCCGCCACTAGGATCGCGCGCCGGGCCGCCCCTCCCAGCTGGGCAGCATCCGCCTGAGGGGCTCTCCTGCGCCCGGGCCGTGCCCCCGGGAGCTGGCCGGCGCAGGCACGCGCCGGTTCACCCGGGGAGTGGTGACGGCCACGCCGGCCGGCCGCGCTGCAGCTCGCACCCGCCTCCTGGCGCTCTCACTTGGCCCGACGGGTCCCTGGGACTTGGCAGAACAGAGCGCCCCTCAGTTTACGGAATCACGCGTTTGGCTGCACCAAGGTCACTGAACTGGACGTGGGGTGGCCGGCGCGGCCCGCACAGCCCATCCGGGCAGCTGAGCCTCACCCCGCAAGGGCCCAGGCACTCACAGCCCTCCCCCTCCATGACACAGCCTCAGCAGAAAGCAGGGCAGGACACCTGGGCACCTGCGAATCACCCAGGCCCCTTGGCAACACACCCAGGGCTCCAAGCTCTCCCCCATGAACCAGCCGTGACGAGAAAGCTGCTGCATACGTTTCCTCTGCCAGCACACACTGTCAGGCTTTGTCAGGAGAGGGCCCTGCAGAGACATTCTGGAAGGAAGGGCTCCTTCCTGCCCCAGCAGGCTCTCCCGTCAGCCTCCGGCACACTTGGCGTTTCTACAGCAGCAGAGGTGGAGCAGTCCTTCCAGCCCCTCAGCAGAGCGACACTGGTGCGACGCCTCCGGGGAGGAGCTTTCTCTGGCTGTCCCAGGCGTGTCGCTGTCACACTCAGGGAGCCCTGTCTGCGACCTTCCCAACAAGGCCGGCCCCCAGGTCAGGGACCAGGACCCCTTTCTTGGGCTCTGTGTCTCCGCCAGGAGTGGCCACTCCTTAGAGTTCACTTCACTTCTAACCAGCCGACCCGTCAAGACTCCAACCCCCTCTTAGTTAAGAATTCTTTACATTAAACTTTCCCCCTTCAATTTACTCCGTGGTTTCTGCCTCCTGATTGGATCCTGGCTGATACAGTGCCCAAGCGGCTATCATTTTCCCCGGAAAAACAGCATTGGCTTTCTAGACCCAGAGGAGGGAGACCAAGCCAGCTGAGGATGTAGAAATCATGCCACATGAGGGACAGTTGTGTAGAATCAAGGGCAGGGAAGGAAGTGTTGCCAGTGTGACCTGCTGCCTTTGAGTCCCTGATGCACTGGCCATGGAGATGGGCTTGGACCTGCTCGGCTGGACTCAGAAATCAGACAGAGATAAACGGACAAAAGCTCTGGGCAGGAGGGGGGCAGGTTCCAACTCAACCTACGTAAGAACATTCTAGTCCTTCCAGCTGCTCGGATGGACATGCTCTGCTTCTGGTGGCCTGAGGCTGGCCTGAGTGAGGGCGCCAGGCTGGACAGTCACCTGGGGAGGAGTCTCAGAGGGCGCTGGGGTACAATGGAGAGGATTTCTAAGAATTTTTGAGTGATTTTAGCAAACAGAATGGAGAGCAGAGCTTTGCAAAGGTAAAACAATAAGAAGCTAAATAAGAACATTAGGTTTCTTTGAATGAAAACCTGGGTCTTCATGTCATTCTAACATGGTTGTAACTAATAATGTCATTGTAAACAAGTCTCTCACCAGTTTTTAATGTTTGGGTACGGAATATATATCTGGCTAAAAGCAGTGTATCAATAATAGCACTAAAAACACAGTCATGTTGGGACTCTACATGCATTTACCCATATGAGCAAAATACACTTTCAGCTACGGTAAAAATAGTACTGCCAGCATGTATATATTGTATAGTTCTATATTTAATTTTTAATTTGATCGTAAAATCTCATTTACCATTTTCTATCTTAGGAACCCAAGGGCTATTTAACACAGGCATTTACGATGAACTGAAGTTACTGTGAGACTGTTTAAGTAGTGAACATTAAGTGCACATGAATTTATAGTTCTATAAACATCCTCTTGAGCTGCATATGACATAGTTCTCCTGCTATAGCCGAGCTGAGAAAGTCAAGCCTCGTTTCATCCTTATTTCCCAATCAAGAAGCAATGATTTTGTCTTCACCGATTTAAGTTAACAAGCATGACCATTATACAAAACAGGTCTGGCTAATCAATCTGGTAATTTAACAAATACTTATTACTGTCTTTTGCCGGGCACTCTGAACACAGCAGTGAGAAAGACAAATATGGGCCCTGCCCTCACAGAGTGAAGAAATCACGTGTCATTATGTTAGTGGCACAGACCCTGAAGGTTGCTGGGGAGCAGAGCAGCCCAGGCTGAGGCCTGGGAAGAAGGCGTGCGGGCAAGGCCGCCCTGGGGAAGGGACACTTCGGCTGAGCCTCGAGGTTGGGAAGGAGGAAAGGGGCGGGCAGGCGCGTGGGTGCGGGTCCAGGCAGAGGCAACCATGCGCTCGTCGTGGAATTGCGCGCCCGATCCAAGGCCCTGAAAACCCTGCAGACGTGCAGTAGCCGAGGCCGGGGCGGGTGAAGGGCACGAGACGGGAAGAGGTGTACGCAGGCGGGGAGGCGGGGCAGGAGCTAGATCCTGGGGCCTCACGAGCCACGTACAGATTTGGAGCTTTATTCTCCACCTTCCTTAACTTCACCCCATTCACCTTTACTCTCCATCTTAGCGTCATAACCCATTAAAGCGTGCGTGTGCGTGTGTGTGCGTGTGCGTGTGTGTTTACATGCGGCCTTTCAGTCCCAATGACGGGAGCAGATTACATTCCAGAGCTCCTCCTGGCTGCAGAGAAGAAAGCGGCTGGCGAGGACTGAGCGTGGGGCCGGGAGAGATGTCAGGCTGCCTTGGGCCTGGGCGGTACCAGCAGGGGTGGAGGCAAACCTGAGAAATATTCAGGGAAGAGCAACCAGGATTAAATGCGCAAAGTGAGGCGACGGGGCGAGTCCTGTCTGCCTTCCAGGATGCCGGCTGAAGAACGGCCTGCATGGCGGGACCATTTTCTACAAGAGGGAATCAGCAGAGGAAGGGCGTGGGCCTGGGGAACGAGAGGCCCCCGTGAGGGACGTCAAGTTGAAGTTGCTGCAAGATGTCCACTCGGAGGTGCTGAGTAAGCTGCGTGAGACACGGGTCCGGAGCTCAGGAGGGAGGCTGGGACTGGAAACAAGCCTGAGCGAGTCGCTCGTCGGGCAGATGGTTCTCACCCTCCTCCCGTGTACCAGGCGCTGTACATTACCTCCTAGACACACATCAGTGAACAGACATGATCACTGCCCCCTTGGAACTTGGAGCAACTGCCCTTTAAGTGAAAACGTAAGTCGCAGGAGTGGATGCACTTGCAAAAGGGCAGAGTTTTAGATAGAGAGAAATGGGCTTAAGACTGAAATACAAGAAGAGGCGCTGGCAGAACAGACCAAGACAGAGACAAATTAACTTCTTCTGCCCTAAAGAGGGGAGAAGAAAAACAGCTGCAAAGGGTGAGGGGGTGTAGGGTCAGAGTCGGCGCAGATCTACCTGGGATGACAGTCACCCCCTGCTGGACAGCAGGGCTCAGCTTTCTTTTTTTTTTTTTTTTTTTTTTGTGGTACGCGGGCC
>NC_041231.1:107735836-107745284 GCF_002837175.3 Physeter macrocephalus | reverse complement strand
CGGGCCCAGCCGCCCCGCGGCACGTGGGATCCTCCCGGACCGGGGCGCGAACCCGCGCTCCCTGCATCGGCAGGCGGACTCTCAACCACTGCGCCATCAGGGAAGCCCAGGGCTCAGCTTTCTGACTGCCAGGGGTCGCTCTTAGAATGAACACGGGAAGAGACATGAGAACCTGTGAGTTCCAGGAAGCAAAGTACCAGCTTCCACCATCACCATGGTAACAGTGATGGCCAGGGCCAGAAGCCACAGCTGCAAAAAGTTAACCTGTCAGCCTCCCGAATTACCTTTGTTTCAGAGATTAGAAACCGGACAGGGCTATCCAAAAAAGACCAAACAGAAAAGACAGTAACATTTGAAAAAAGAGGAAACTGAAGAATAAAGCAGATGCCTGTTTCCTGGCATTCTTGGTCAACGGCAGGAGCTGCTTGTTGATGTGTTGATTTATTCTCTAATCTCTGTATGAAGATGCATACAGAATTATGCAGTTAGTGCTTTTCTGATATTAAATAACCTCACAAATTGGAGAAATCCCACTCCCTCTAGATTATCAGCAAGTCTCGCTAATGAGGGGAGATTAGCAAAGAGCTTCATGCCAGAGCTTTGGCTTCTGACATGATGGAGTCCCACCTCCCCGGGATGAAGGACTCTGAAGCACCCTGGGAATGTAAAGATCATCTCTGCCGCTGTTATTGATGTTATAATTGAAGGAGAAATGAAAACAGCAATATGGGACCCCAGCTGCATTCCGGAACGAGAAGGAAAAAGGACGTTAATGGAAAAACAAATAAGGTCTGTACTTTACTTAACAGTACTGGAGCGATGTCAATTCCCTGCTTTTGAGCATTAAAATGCAGATGTGTCCGATGGGAACGTTAGTGGAAGCTGGATGAATGGTACACAGGCATTCTCTCTACTTTTTTTTTTTCAACAACTTTTCTCTAAGTCTAAAATTATTTCAAAATGAGCAGTTTCCGTTCCAATGCAAAGAACCACTAGATAAAACTTTAGTTAATTAAGACTCTCTGAATCCTCAAAGCAGGTTTCAGAGTCCGAATTGCTCGTAACTATTTTCTAATGGATTTTCTTTGTTTTGGTGCATGCGATAAGCTTAGATGAGGTAACATCACATCCACAACAGTGTAAGTCTTCAAAATACTTTGACACTTTGTTTCTGCACGTTCTTCTGCACCTAAACATAGCAAATCACCCCGTTTAGATCTGCCTCTCTAGAAGGAGCCTGGACTCCACACGTAAGTGTGTGCCAGCAAGCAGATAGCTTCAGTGGCTCCAAAACCACATGAGTCTACCTTTTTGTTTTATTATTTTAGATTTACTTTCTATTACTCCAATAAAATAATTTTGTATACTTGATTTTTAATATCCACGTCAAAGTGTTCTCGGCCCTTCACCACCTTCTTTCTAACCATTTTCAAACGGTCCGGTTTAGCCTGCAAACCATGTCAACTGACGAAGCATTGATAAGGCACAGACCCACCCCCATGTAGCACCCACCCCCCAGGTGCTACTGATTCACTCGGCAAAAACATGTTGAAACAAAGCACGGTGTGCAAAACATTGGACGGTCTCTTACTGTGGGGATGCCTTCAACAATGAGATCTGACTGTATCATGAGGAAACACTTGCCCTCCTGTCCCAATTCATTCCAGTATTTGCCAATGCACTAAGTGTTACTAGTGGAAGAGTTTGCCAAAATCAGCAAAGTCAGCTTTACAAAAAAGCCTGGCTCTTTGGCTCTGGACATCCTTTCTGGCGGGTCCTTAGGTCTCTTTCCCAGCTCAGGACACGGCTGCTGACCACGGAGGCCCTGCGTGAAGCCTGTGCCGGGGGCCCCCAGCAGGAAGGACCTTTCACCTCGTGCCCCTTCGCGTGAAGGCAGGTCGTTGACACATAATGCACGCCAGCGTCTCGCTGAGACACGGACAGCGGAAGTCCACACGGAAAGGGTTATTCGGGTGCCCCGATTCAACAAGAATGACCTCACTGAATGCGCGCCAAGCCAGCTGCTCAAAGTATCCACCAATAAAGAGCTGCTCCAACCAAAACACAGTGAAGCAGAGAGGAGACCCTTGTATGGGACCACAGGAGCGCAGGGCCGGGACGATGCTGGGAGCCCACGCCGTGCCCCCCATCCTGCTGATAGATGTGGCCTTGACACGGTAGCATGGCCACGCCAGACACAAGGACGGCCCCCCAGAGTTCTGACACAGCGTCTCCTTTGCCAGTCTTTCCACCGCTGAATCCTCAGCTTTCTACTCCGCAGGAGTGTCCCTGCTGCGTGTGTCACTGAGCCTTAAAAGACAGAGTCGCCCTGAGCCGGAGCCCCTTTCACCACGCACTCCTCCCCGTGCAGGCAAAGCGCCTGGGGTCGCTGGGGAAAAGCACCAAGGAAGGTGGTGTCACCCACTGAAAGGTGATGGTGTTGAAGCATGTTGTGGAGAAGCTCTTAAACGAGTCACCCAGATTTGCATCCCTGGAAGGATTCATTCAGTTCCGCTAGCTGTAGAAGGACAGTCCCTTCAGAGGACAAGCGCATGGTGTTGGTCAAAAACAACACCAACGGAATGGACGGTCAGAAATGGGAAAATGGGACACTAACTTCATCTCATCCCCGCAGACGTCCAGCCCTGCTGCACGGGAAGAAGGGACGTTCCTTGGGCCCCTACGACCAGACCTGGGGTGCAGGTCTGGGCAGCACTGGATAGCAGGGGGCGATGTTGGCATACATTGGTGGACAGGCCACCACCTGCCGAGGGAGAGACAGACCCACTGAAAGTGGGTACAGTGTCCCCAAAGGGACGGAGGGGACACACCCCACTGCCCCTGAGCAGTTTGCTTTTGCTCAGACTGAACAAAGAGGACAAATGGACACAATAGTCACCCTGGACATACGCGGGCCACTCAGCTGTCCAGGGTCACACGCAGACCCCATCAGTGGTCAGTCCAGTGAGATTTAGGGACAGAGAAGGCCCTGGGACAGGGGCCCCACCCAAAGCCCCTGCCCCAACCCCAATCAGAGCTTTCCTTTTCTTTATTTTTAATTTTTCTGAATCAATCTGGACTCCGGTCTTCAGAGGCTGTTTCAGCACCCCTGTGGCCCTCTGCCCACAGCGGTGGGATCTGATGCGATGGGACGCAGCTGGGCGCCTGAGTGTGCGGCCAGTCGCGGCCCGTCTCCAGTTTCTCACTCCCACACCCACTCCACCAGCAACCCTGCCGGTTCCACCTTCAAATCAGACCCCAACGCAGCCCCAGCTGAGGGTGTTCCACTGCTGCCGCCGAGGTCTGGCCACCGTCTTCTCGCAGCTGAACCACCACGAAAGCTTCCTCATCGGTCTCCCGATCCTTCCTCGCCCCCTTCAGTCTAATCTCCCCAGAGCAGCCAGAGCCATCCTGCTACACGTGTGCCAGCCCAGGCCACCCACTGCTGAAAACTTCCAAGGGCTTCTCATGTCACTCAGAGTGAGAGCCAAGCCCTTACAAGGCCCTGTATAATGCACATATATATACGTAAACCCCTGTACAATCCGATCTGCTCTCTCTCTAATTACTGTCCCTATTGCTCAACCCGCCCCAGCCATTCTGTCCTTCTTGCTGCTCCTCGAGCCTTCAGGGCACGACCACCACAGGGCCTTTGCACTTGCCCTTCCCACATGTTTCCATGGCCTGGCCCTTGCCTCTCTCAGACCTTTGCTCAGAGCCCCATCCCCTGCCTCTATTTTACTTCATAGCGCTTACCGCCCTCCATCAGGCTGTGCATTCCACTCATCTCTCTTGTTTAGTACCTGCTTCCCTCGCCCAGAACATGAGGACCAGGAGGGCAGGCGTTTGTTTAGGTTACTCACTGGTGTCTCCCCAGAGCCTAGACCATGTCTGCTATACAGCTGGTGCTCAACAAATCACTGATTCCTTCACTCCCTGGCCAGATGGATGAACATTGCAAGGACCGTGCAGCTCAGGCAGGAGATCAGAGGAGGCGGAGGCGCTGAGGACCCACCGGTGCCCCCAGGCGCTCTGTGTCCTGGGTGAGGGGTGAGGGGTTTTCTCACCCAGCAGGCTACCCATCCGAGGGTCATGGGTCCAGGGGGCCGTGACCATCCATATTAAAATAATGAAAGGAACAGAATAGACTTTCTTAAAGTAGAGTCAACTGTGTACGATAAGGATAAGTATTACCTCATGAAACTTGTTTCTAGTGCACGTGTGCACTTACGTGCTCAGTGACCACAGCGTCGTAAGATGTGTTGCTTATCACAGTTCTCAGTCGAAAAACCGTGAAACACCTGTCACAGGTAACATGCCCAGAGCGGCTAAAATGACCCCGTCTTAACAGCTCTGCAGAGAAAGGTCTTCCCCAGAGACGACCTCTGGGCCGCGTTACCTGTATGCTGCTCACGTGTCCAGACCTGCTCTGAGGTGCCCTTCACGTCTCTTGATTCCTTTTCTTTCTGCTCTTCCGGTCGCACAGTTTCCACCTGCCTTCAGAGTTTGCTGATTCTTTCTGCTGCCAACTCAGACCTGCTGCTGACCCAGTAGTGAATTTTCACTTTTGTTTTTGCCCTTTTCGACGCCAGAACACCCCTTGGGGTCTTGTTTTATCGTTTCTATCTCTTTAGCGATGCTCTGTATTTACGAGTCATTTCATCGTACCCTTTTGTAACTCTTTAGGCATGGCTGCCTTAGTTCTTTGGACACACGGTAAAACCTGCTTTGAAGTGTGCACCTTCCTGACCCGACGTCTGGGCCCCCAAGCTCGTCTCTATGGACTGTTTTTCCCTGTGTATCGGCCACACTTTCCTGTTTCTCTGCATGGCTCAGGATATTCTGTTGAAAACTGGCTTTGCACAGTGTAGCGTAGTAACTCTGGACATGGACCCGCATTCAGGGGCTCGATTTTCTCGTGAATTGAGTAGTTTGTTCGCTTGGTGAGTGACTTGGCTGTGAAGCTTGTCTCCACGCCCGTGCAGCCTCTGACATCCCTCAGATGGTTTCCTTGCTTGCATCCTTTAACCTGGCTTCCTCGGGGTCACCCTGGACCCCACCCAACCGCCCGGCAAGCCGGATGGAGCGCCAGAGCTGCGGCCACGTGTCTCCCCCAAACGGCAGGGCTACTCCATGACAGAGATGCTCCTGCCCTCTTTCGTTCTGACCTGGGTGTCCCCCTGTCAGAGCGGGGAGGTGGGTGAGAGCTGTTCTGCCTCTGTCCCAGGAGTTGGGGGGGGATGAGGTATGAACATGTCCATCGTATCTTTAAAAGAGTCGTTGGGAAATACATTCGCCTCACAGGCGTCAGCTGAACCGCAGAAGTGTTCCTCGTGTGCGAGCTCACCTAAGGCTCACTGCCATCCCGAAGGCACGGACCACCCGCCCATTCGCAAGGTGAGGAGGTGAGGCTGGGGGGGGGGGGCAGTTTCAGTGTCACGTGACCAACGAGCGGAGACCCAGGCTCGGAATCCAGGTACGTGTGACGCCGAAGCTCGTGTTCTTTCTGCTCTATAGGCTGCATCTTCCAGTAAGAAGAAGGCAATTTACAATGTCCTGAAGGTCCTCACAGCTGGAAAGGACCCGACGGGTCATCCAGGAGAAGCCCCTAGCTTTGTGCATCAGATCATATAAACTCTTAATTTAAACTGGATCACAGCTTTACTGTGTTGACTGGAAACGTGACCCATCGTGTGTTCCGAGGCGATACAGAGATCCTTGTCACGTGACTGAGCAGCGTGTGGCTGGTCCCTCTCGTAGCCCCACACCCACCTCTAATCACCACGTGTCCCTGTACTGACCTCATGGGTCTCTTCCTTTACAAATTGTAATCACTTAGTATCTCCTCATAACGGATGCTCAACAGTCCTCATCTGAAGCTGTTGATATGCATTGTTATCGTTTAATACTATCGCTAGTAATACTGTCACTGGTAATGCTGTCACTGGTAATGCTATACTAGTAATATCAATCCTATCACTAGAAGTACTATCACTAGTAAGGCTGTCACTAGTAGTACTCTCACTAGTTATACTATCACTAGAAATACCGTCACTAGTAATGTTATCGCTAGTAATCCTATTACTAGTAACACTATACTAGCAATGTCAGTACTATCACTAGAAGTACTATCACTAGTAATGTTATCGCTAGCAATACTATACTAGTAATATCAATCCTATCACTAGAAGTACTATCACTAGTAAGGCTATCACTAGTAGTACTCTCACTAGTTATACTATCACTAGAAATACCGTCACTAGTAATGTCATCGCTAGTAATCCTATTACTAGTAACACTATACTAGCCATATCAGTACTATCACTAGAAGTACTATCACTAGTAATGTTATCGCTAGCAATGCTATCACTAGCAATACTATACTAGTAATATCAATCCTACACTAGAAATACTATCGCTAGTAATGCTATCACTGGTAATGCTATCACTGGTAATACTATACTAGTAATATCAATCCTATCACTAGAAGTACTATCACTAGTAAGGCTATCACTAGCAGTACTCTCACTAGTTATACTATCACTAGAAATACCGTCACTAGTAATGTTATCGCTAGTAATCCTATTACTAGTAACACTATACTAGCAATATCAGTACTATCACTAGAAGTACTATCACTAGTAATGTTATCGCTAGCAATGCTATCACTAGCAATACTATACTAGTAATATCAATCCTACACTAGAAATACTATCGCTAGTAAGGCTATCACTAGTAGTACTATCACTAATTAAACTATCACTAGAAAAGTTAGAAGCTGTTCTTTTTCACTCAGATGATTAGGATGTAAACGTCAGATTCCCCTTTGATCGAAGCTCCACTGAAGCAGAGGACATGTTAAATAGTCCATTGTTAAATGACCATTGACCTGGCCATTCCCCATCAAGGACGGATTTTTTGTTCTCTATTTTTAAATTATTTCAACGTGATTTGCCAAAAACGAGCCCCTCGGAGGCTCCTGAGGGCTGAGTTCTGGCTGAGCAGGAGGGGCTGTAACAGCTGGGCATGTCTTTTTTGCTTAACTGATTTTTGTTGGTTTTTGTTTTGTTTTTGTTTTGTTTCTGATGGCATGAAGTTACTTTGGCAATTCTCCCTTGAGCTTATTTCTGAAAAGTTGATTCAGGCTCTATCTATGTACACAACTGTGCTTTAACTACACTGGGTGCCTCTCACGTATGTTCACATGCATCTCAGGCCATTTCTAATATGACTTAGTTTCTAAAAAATAAATATATGCTATAGTTACTGTGTCTGTGTCATTATTTCTTAGGGGTTGTAAGGTATCAAGAGTACAGAGTCTTCATCAGAGAAACGTGTCATTCTAGAACTGTCTCTGCCTCTTACTAAGGTCCCAGAATGAGTGACAATCTCCCAAAACATCAGTTTTCTTACCTACGAAATAAAGACAGTAATAGGACTTCCCTCATAGGACTACTCGGGGGATAAAATGAGATAGCATAGCGCACGCGCCGACATGATCATCATTCACGAAATATCAGCGACTATTCCAACCAGGGAAGTATGACTTTCCTAACACAGACCAAACAAGGATCAAGACTGTAAATATCACAGCCAGACTAAGGGGGCAACAATCAGAAACAGTCGCGTGGCACGTGTGAGCCAGCACCCCATGCCCTGGCCCCGCGTGAGCCCCTCGGCCCCCTGGGATTGAGAGAAGGGAGGGGCTCTGCCCAGCGAGCATGACCGCAGGGGCGGCCCCTCTGCTCGGCCAGGGCCCCGCTCCCCGCAGCCTCCTGCACGGGAGGCTGCGGAACCACGTTGGCGTGCTCAGCTCTGGTGCTCTGGCCAAAGCAGAGGCCCCCGATCACGCTGCGCCGTCCCTGAATTAAGTAGCAGTTTTACCAGGGGGAGGGCAATGCCCCCAGGGCCAGCTTGAGGGCCCGGGATTTACTGAGCTCCAGCCGGGGTCACTGCTCCACGGTGACACCAGCGCTTCCAGCAGGAGACACGCGCAAGGAAAGAAGGGGTACGGCACGGCTGGGGCCGGCCCGGTGATGGAAGGCGGCAGGTAGCGGGGTTCCGAAGGCGGAAGCCGCCTTCCTCAGGAAAACCAGGAACAGTGGGATTTTACTTCCACTGTCTTCTGGGGACAAGATGGGCCAAGAGGGGTGTGATAATTAAGTTTGGTTTCAAGAACAAGAGGACCAGCGTCAGTCACCTGTCTCAGAGTACCATGAACTCCAACCCTCCGTCAGCCGGAGAAGCGGAGAGAGTCAGGGATACGTGATGCAACCTGCTGAAGAGGGCCGCTCACTCCCATCCCCCACGTCTGCTTTGGGGGAACGTTTCTGGACGTGGATTTTAAGACACCGCTCAGATGGAAGGTGAGAGAGCTCGGTGTCGCGGCCCTTAGAGGGTACCACCCCACTCCGCCCCCGCCCCCGTGACCAGCAAGACCTGCAGCTTCTCTGGGACGTGGGTGTACAGACCACGCACGCTTCAATTACCTCTGCCAAGGGGCAGATCTCCGGTCACCGTGCTGACTACCAGGCTGGCGTTGAAGCGCAGACCATATGTCCCCAAGCCACAGTCCCTTTCTCAGTCTGGATTGGTCCGAGGCAATGAAAGGGTCAAGGTCTTGGAATTAGATGAACAGTATTTAGATCCCAGCTCTGTGACTTTGAGTATCTTAACTTCTCCAAACATTCAAACCATGGTAATAGAGACAAGCAGAGTAAACTGCTGGAACAGAGAGAGGGACAAAATCCAGGAGCTTAAAGAACAGAGGAGTTTCCCGCTCTCTCACATAACGGTTCCAAGCGGGTGCCCCAGTTTGCAGGGGTCAGACCCAGGCCGAGGGCACCGCCTCCTCTTCTGCCCATGGCGTCCACGGCAGCTGTGGTCGCCCCCATTCTCGTCATTACAGAGCAGGCGGACAGCACAGACGGCGCACACCGGGGGTCGCCTGCAGCCCCTTCGCGGACGCTGTCTCCGCGCCGGGCTGGAACAGTGCTGGGGTCCCCAGGGAAGTCCAGCAGACATGCCCTGTAAGGCCTGCCACTAAGTGAGCATAAAACTATTTTCTCTAAAAGACGTAATGTTAAGTCATGAAAAACCCAGAAACTAGGCTGAAAGCCGCACCAGCTCTCCCCACCCTCGAGTGTGCTCCCTTCACTGGCCCCGATTCAAGGTCTCCTTCCTGTGTGAATCCAGTAAAGCAGGAAAGCCGAGGGCAGGCGTAGGGCCGAGCCCTCCCCGGATCAAAGACCCCAGGAGCCCCGCGCCGAGACCCCGGCCCAGCAGGCCCACTGCTGCTGTGAGAACCGAGCCTGGGCGCTGCGGAGAAAAGAGAAGGCCTTCAGCACGTGCGCAGCTCACACTCGAACGGGGCCCCGGCTGCGCCGGGGCGGGGGGGGGGGGGCTTGAAGTCAGAGGACTCAGGGACATCAGCCGGTCACAGAAGGAC
>NC_041231.1:107676688-107735618 GCF_002837175.3 Physeter macrocephalus | reverse complement strand
GGGCCCGGGCTGCGCCGGGGGGGGGGGGGGGGGGCTTGAAGTCAGAGGACTCAGTGACATCAGCCGGTCACAGAAGGACAGAGGCCGGTGACTCCACTCACAGGAGCTCCCCGGTCGCCAAACTCACAGCCAGGAAGTCGAGCAGACGTTACGGGGAGGGTGGGGCTCGCGTTTAGGGGACAGAGTTTCGGTCTGGGAGCACGAAAGGAGCTCCGAGCGGGGCGGAGCTGTGGCCGCACGACCTGTGAATGTGCTCAAACCGCTGAGCTGGCGTAAAGGATGGCTACGATGGCAAACGGTTTGTATCTGCCACGGCTGGGAAACGTGAAGGGGCTACTTCCGAACGTCCCTGCCCAACCGCAGGGGAACACGTGGGCACAGACGGGGTGCAGGGGCTCTTGGGGGCTCCGCTGCCCTCCAGGCCTTTGGCCCCCGAGCTCCTCGCAGCCCCGCACTCGGCCACCTTCCGGGCCACGGGACGCGGCACGTGCGGCCGGCCCTCGTCCGGGTGGTCCAGGCCAGCCCTGTCGCTGGGGCCAGCCCAGGCCGTCTTCCCCATCGGCGAGAAGCACGCGGGGCCGCTGGCAACCGGAGCGGTGGTAAAGGCCTCGGGACCCGGGGGGCGGGGCCCGAGCTCGGCCACGGGGCGAGTCCATCCACCCCCAGGATGAGAGCGCATTTCCTCTTCTCAGGACACCTGTCGCCTGCTCAGGACCGGTGTGGGCAGCCGTTCCAAGGGCCACCTCCAGCCGCCGCCAAGCCCAGGGCCACAGGCTCGCCACCCTCGGGACCGTGCGCCCCGGCAGCGCGCGCACACGCATGCGTGGACCTGTGCCCGGGGCGTGCACACGCGTTAATCTGTGCCCGCGGCCCGGGCTCAGGGGGCGCAGGCCCCCCACGGTCACAGGATGGAAAAACCCTCACGTTTATGGTGCACGCTTGTGCGTGTGTAAAATCTGCACACTTTGAATGTGTGCAGATTTTTCAAGGTAGTGGGCCCCTTGGGGTTTGTACACCGCTGGCTCTGGGCCAGACGGCATCTGCCGCGTTGAAAGGGCCCATTCTTTCCCCCGGCCCCTCCCCAGGCGCCTCCTCCAGGGAAACCTGAGCAAACGGGGCCTTTCCCGGAAGGCGGGCCAGCCCCGCATCCTCAGAAGCCCGCGCTCGGCTCGCGGGCCCAGCCCTGCGGCCCAGGCGGCCCACGTGACTCCTGAACTGTGACCCCGAGTCCCAGGGTGCAGCCCGTTTGTCAGCACCCCCATATTTATGATCAGGGACTGCTGGTCTCGCCTGCAAAGCCATCGTTCAGACTGCCAGTCAAGCCCAGGAGTCCCCAGCTCTCCGCACTCCCTCCCCACCCATCTCCTCAGCTTTGAAGAAATGCCATTTCTTCCCCCCAGGTCTCTTGCCTGACGACCACTCCGATTTGGGGACCTAGTGAGGAGAGGACACGGCCACATTCTCTCTGCTGGAGAAGGCACCCGCCAGGAGCCCAGGAGGAGACAGATCAGTTCTCACCACATGACCCGATGCTGGACACAGGCCTCTGGTCGACGGGCCGGTCCCTTAGCTTCTCCAGGACACCATGGGCTGTATTTCCTAAAACACAGCTTTTCAATCTTCGTTTTCACTGTAAAACAATTTGGCATCGTGTGTAACTCGCAATACGGCTTTGTCAACCCCGTGATTTTCGTGTGTTGATATTTTCCAATCCTGACTATATGAATGTTTCAAGGGGCAGCCAGTATTTTCACCTAATATATTGTTCAAAGCCACCTCCACTGGTGACAGAGTCGCACCATCATGACCCTCCTGCTCGGCCCCCGTCCCATTCAGAGGGTGCGTGGGGTTCATTCCCATCACTGGACACTCACACGCAGCTTGTTTCTTCCACGGAATTATTTCCGTGCGATGAATTTCCATGAGTGACGCGAGCCTGCCCACTGGTATAACCATTTTCCAACTTGCTTTCGGAAAAGCTTTTAACAACTTACAACAACTAAAGTGAGCATTTTTTTTTTTTTTTACTGCAACCTTGCCAGGAATTAAATTAGTTTTTGCTGACTTAATAGCTAAAAGAAAAAAAAAAAGATAAACTCAAAAGGTTATTTTAATTTCCATTTCTTTGATGATTAGTAAAGTTTTTGCTTCCCTTAAACTTCATGCATTTTTAAAACAGCCCACGGCTACACCTTCATCCACTTTCTCTAGATTCTGCTTCAAAGCAAAGAATGCAAACAAGGCCCGAGGGGGAAAAGGGAGCTGAGATCATGTGAATGGCCTGTGCACTGACTTTCCAGTGCAAGTCACACACTTCCATCTCTCCGGAGATTGAGCTGGGAGCAAAGAAGTCATCTCCAGGGAGAGAGAAGGTCGGGTAGCATCTCCCTCCCTTTCCTGGGTGATGGGGGTTTCTGTGCTGACACCTGCTCCCTCCCCGGGGCCGGATCCTCCTGCGGGCTCTCACGGTCCCGCCAGCATCATCCCCTTTCCTCAACACCTGCCCCCAAATGTAAGCTCACCCTACACAGCTGTTTTGTCCTCAAAGGCCGTGCTCCGGCACACACGTTCCGGCTCCTCTCCAGGAGTTCTTCAGGCTTGCAGTCTTTCTTTTTTCCAGTTTTACTGAGATACAGATGACATGAGACACCGCGTAAGTTTAAGGTGCACAACATGATAATTTGATGCACTTGTATATTGCCTGTGATTCCCATCATAGCCCCTGCAGGAAGCTCCATCTGGAGCCGATGGGGACACTGGTGCCTGACCACAGGCCATCAGGGATTTCCAAGGCGGGAAAAGAGAAAGGTTGAGGGGGAGGGAGATGCTTCTAGGTTAAAAGAGGCTTAAAATACATCTACCAGTTCCAATGTGTGGGACTCATCTGGATCCTGATCCAAACAAACAGCTACCAAAAGATTATGACATTCATGAGACGACGAGAAATTGCAACACTTACTGGATATTTGATGGCATTGAGGAAGTATCGCTCATTTTTTTGGTGTGATAATGGCATTAGGGTTGTTTTTGAATCCTCACCTTTAAGGGATAAGTACTAAATACGAATGGATGAAATGATATAACGTCTGGGGTTTGGTTCAAAATAACGTAAGAGAGAGGGAAGTGCTTGGGGTACAGATGTAACAAGAGTAGTCATAGTTGGTACACATTAAATATATACTATTTTGTCAATTATACCTCAATAAAACTTGAAAAAAAGAAAACAGCGCTCATAGGTGAAGCTGTGTGGTGGGGACATGGGGGTTCATTAGACCATTCTGTCTACTCTGGCATCTTTTTAAACAAAGCTTAAAAAAACGAATGGTGCCTTTTTATAAATACCTTTTTAGACACTGTGGAATGACTGGATTATTTTTCTCTTGTGTTCTGTCAGTATATTGTATATCATCAATTTCTAATTAGTGAGCCAACCCTGCCATCCTGGACAAAAAGCCACTCTGTCAGGGTCCCTTGTTCTCCTAGTGGACTTCGTAATACGTGTGTATAAATATATGAAAAAAGAAAAGACTAGAAAGGAAAAACACAAAAACATTAACAGTAGTTATACCTGGATGGTCGATTATGGGTGATTTTTTTGTTTGTTTTTGGCAAATATTTGTCAATAAGCACGTCTTAATTTTTAAAAACTATCATTTAAAGTAAACGACATCGTGCTATCCCATAGGCAGTTGCAGGACTTCGACAAAGCCTATTCTATTGGAATTTTGTCCTGTTTAATTATTCCAGAAACACAATCGGTTGGCGATTAATAGATGCGCACAGGTAAAAAGTGTGAGATCACCCTGCCCTGTTATTTTTAAAGCCTTACTCAGTATCGGACTCAGACATTTCCCCACGTGGCCAGTATTTTCTGTTTTCATTCTTCTCACTGCTCACCCCGTGATCTAAGACTCCTTTAAAAATAAAAAGCAGGGCTTCCCTGGTGGCGCAGTGGTTGAGAGTCCGCCTGCCGATGCAGGGGACGCGGGTTCGTGCCCCGGTCCGGGAAGATCCCACGTGCCGCGGGGCGGCTGGGCCCGTGAGCCGTGGCCGCTGAGCCTGCGCGTCCGGAGCCTGTGCTCCGCAACGGGAGAGGCCACAGCGGTGAGAGGCCCGCGTAACCACACACACACAAAATAAAATAAAATAAAATAATAAAAAGCAAAACTCCTCAGGAAACTTGAGAGCCGCTGGGACCAGGGGCCCCATCAGCCCTCACACCTCTCGTTCCTACCGCCGCCCCGTGTTTCCAAGGTGCGCCAGCGCTGACGCAGTTGACACGCACCAGACACTGGCACACGCCCCGAATGCTGCTCTGAAAGCTGTCAAGCAGGTCGGCCAAATGCAGTCACAACCATCGTGATAGCTGTCGGAGGAGCACCTGAGTTCTCAGATGCTTCCAGAGAAGCATCTTCCCACCCCCACCCCCCACCCCCCGGGACAAACAAACCGTAAGGAGGGGCTCGCAGGCTCCCTTCCTGCAGGTGTTTATCACCTGGCCCAGCCCCGGCTCCCCAAGGACACCTTGAATCCGTCCTGTCCTCTATTGTTTCAAGCACAGTGATGTCAAGATCAAATTCCAGAGCCACCTTATGATCTAAAGAGAGCCCAGACCTTCCAGGTAGGGGAGGTTGGCCTACATGAGCCACTTACACACCGATTAAAAATAAACAAACCACGATATAACAGATACTGCCTAATGAATAACCCTCTTTTAAAGAACGGCTTTCAGTGGTCCCAAGGGAATGAAGGTTTGCCCAAAGAGAGGAAGGAATAAAATGATTTGGCTCTGCTCTCAGTAACAACGGTGCCATTTGTAAGAGCAACAGAGACCTCAAAATCCTCCAGGGTCCGCTCCCCCGGCCGCAGAGGCAGGATCCCAGGCACCTGGACGGTCAGCACCCCGTGAGGGGGGAACGTGACCCTAGGGAAACTGTGGGAGGAGGTACTTCGCCCAGGGGATCCCATTCGGGAACATTATTAGGGGTCACAAGGTGACAGAGGTTGCATTCAAACGAGGCCACGTTCTTGGGGAATTCAAGTATCCTCTGAAGAAGCTCACGGAGTTTTCATATAAAGCAAGTAAGTATTTTTGGATCCATTTTATAGCAGAAGTCACAAATTTTCCCACTGTCTGCAAAAGCACGGAATAGTTTTGGCATTTATCTGTTTCGCTTGATTAGCCCGTAGTTGCGAAACTGTTCATTTGGATAAAATCTATTTGGCGTCTAATGGATCCAGATAATTGGCTGGTCTCTGCCAAGTCTGCTTTTGTGTTGTTTTTTGTTTTTTACTTTATGCTCAGCGGTCCTGGCTTTGGAGAACTCCTTTCTTTGCGTCTACTCAGTAATCGAGAAGAATCATTTTTAAACCAAAAATAGAGAAATAATAGACCTTAGCAATTCCTTTGATTTGCAAAAGCAGTACGTAGACAAAGAGCAGCGCGAAAGCAAGGGCGGAGGTGCAGAGTGTGGAGTGCCTTCGTGACCACCCTCACCTCGATGTCCTGCCTGCCTGTCCTCGCTGCTGCCCTGGCCTCACCTGCGGCCTCGGTCCCCTGAGGGCAGAGGGCAGCTCGCAGCAGGACCTCAGCAGACGGCGGCAACTAATTTCCTAGCCGAGGTTCCCTTTGTTGGTGCAACGCGCTTTAAAGCAAATGCTGGGATGGTCTCCCAGCCTCCAGCCTCGGGTCCCGCGGGCGCAGCTCTGAGGCCCCTCGAGACCGCTTGCAAGTGGGTGACCGTTCAGAGACCCTTGGGGGGTGGTGGGTGGCACAGATGCGTGGGGTCTGGGCCGGCCTGGGGACGTTTTTGCTGATGCTCAAAACTCCGTCCTTGTTATTTCAGGGCCCTGGGACAAGATCCTTGCCAGAGCCAGGGCTCAGAACCAGTGAGCCCGAAGGCCGTCGGGGCCCCTCTTCCAGAGGGGAGGCCGGGCTCCAACGAGGACAGGCGAGGAGACCAGACTGTCTTAGATCCTTAAGTGAGGCGGAGGGGTCGCCGGCAGCCCGCCGGGCCTCAGCTCCTGGTTGACGACTGTCGAACCAGACAGACGGCCGGTGAGAGCTCTGACCAGCCGGCGGGGAAAGCAGGCCTGCTCTGGTTCCTCTCACTCCCCAAACTGGAACCATCTCCAAGGCCCGAAGAGCTCCAGACACCGGGGTAACACACGGCCTCGTCGCCGTGCGCATCCCGCGGCGCGTGTGTGCTCGCAGGGCGATCCGGGCGCGGATCCATCCGTCCCGCAGCTCGGCTGCCGCGTAGGAAGGGAAGGACCCGCCGTGCTCGCCCCACTGGAGTGAGAGCCGCAGCTCCACGGCCGCGGGCCTCGCGGGGTCGGAGCGGTCGGGCTCCTGCAGGACCCCAGGCAACGCCCCCCACTCCCTGCGGCCGGCCTCCCCGCCAGCGCCATCCCCCGACGGCCCGGCGCGAGGGTCGGAGCTCTGCCAGCCCGGCGCACCCTCAGCTTCCAGGCGGTCCGCTGCACTGAGAATATCGTGTTGCAAACGGAGCTCACGGCTTGTTTCAGAGTTTCGGGCACTATCTGCTGAAGACCCGCTAAGTTCCGAGAACTGCGCCGAGGCTCTGCTTGAGCGGTACTTCCACCCTTTGCAGCCACGTTGTCTCCATTTCTCTTGTCCTTTTCCTACGGCAGGTCCCACAGCATTTTGGAGACGAGACTGAAGTCACGAGGGCAGGCCACTCGTCAGACGCTTGCCGGGCGCGGGCCCTGGAGCCTCCGCTCTGCCCAGCTCCCAAATGCCCCCCGAACCTGCTTCCTCACAAGGGCCACGGTGGTAATGCCATCTCTGCAAGGGTGTTAAGAAAATAAAATAACACACGCACACTAGAAGGCCATCAACTCAAGGCCCCCCCGGCCAGTCTACAGGGGTGGGTTTAATTTGGCCAGCGTGACGCTTGAAAACATTTTAAAATGAGTCCCAGAGGCGGGTGGTCTCTTGGCTCGCACAAATCGCTCTATGCCCCCTTGTCCCCGGCCAGCTGACTCGCTCGCAGGCTTCCCCAGCGGCCCGGGGGCGGGGGGCAGGGGAGACGCTGAGAGGTCACGTGCTCCGCAGTGACCCGGGAGAAGCAAGGAACGCCTGTGGATGGCGGGGACCAGGAGGGACGCCCGTCCGCACCCTCACCTCTCAGCTGTGCTCACCTGCTCCAGGAACACACCGTGACCCCCGTCAGCCACGCGGGGCCTCGCTAAGGATGAAACAGGTGCAGGGCCGTCCAGCTCGTTCCCTGCCTGAGGACGGGGAAGCTGCCCAGACAAACGAGGGTCTGGGCCCGTGTCGGAGGGTCCTGCGTTCAGGATGTGATGGAGGAGGGGGATGCCTTTTCTAATAGCTTCACTTCTTACATTTGCAGCTACCGTCCTTGGAGGCGTCGGTGGAGGAGGGTCCTGGGGGGCAACTCCCCAGATGGACCAGGACCAGGGCAGCTAGAGCACAGGTAAGCCCGAGGCGAGGCGGGGGGAGGGACGGCGGGGAACCCTGCTCCCTCCCCTGGGGCATCGACCCCTACTTTCCAAGTTCCCAAAGCTCTGGCATCTGGGGCCCCTTGAGGTGAGAGACTGCCCCTCCTGGCGAGGCCAACTCTTAGAGATGGCAAAGGGCTCACCTGCCAGCCTGCCTTCCCACCAGTCCCCAGCCCACAGCCCCACCTCCTGACGGGCCCCCATGCTCTGGTCCACTTTCCCTCAAGGCCAGGGGCTGGACAAGCAGGGACAGGCCCCATGCCCCAGAGCACACGGGCAATATCCAAAATAGCCAGCCCTAGACCTGCTTCCCCTACCTTGTCTATTCCTTCACATGGAAACCACAGTGAAAGCTCTGGCCGGTTCTCACACCTTCTGCCTCCTGACGGACCCTGGTGTTTCCCTGCGCGGGCCTCCCTGGCACGGCACACCCCTCCTCTTGGAACTTGTACTAATAAACTGTCTTCCCAATGGCAATCGTCTGCTAATCTGTTGGCTTTACCTATCTGAATAATAATAATAATACCTACATTTTAAAGCACATAGGATCCAGTCTGTCTTTGATAATAAGGAAAAAATTCTCTATTTCTGGGTCTTCAGTGAGATGATCACAAATGACCCAGTTAAATGAGACGCTCCCAACCCAGGGCATTGTAACCTGCAAGGGCAGCTCAGAAAGTGTGGCCCCTGGAGCGGTCATCTAGGGGATGCTCGGGGAAAGACTGCAGTCAAATGTTTTGGGGAACCACTGTTTCTGAGAGTCACAGAGCACATTAGTATGTTAAAGTCCTGGGAGAAATCAGTTTACAATGTATTTGTTGCTGAAAGTGTTTTTCAGATTGCATCTGTGACAGCTCTGGATGGCCCATGACTAGTTGTGGTGAGAACACACATGGGGGAAACACCAGCCTACAGCGAACAGCTACTTAAGAACTGTTCCTTAATGAAGTTATATGAGAAATTTCAGAATTAAGGGCCAATGCACCTTTTTCTCAACTGATAGGTTAATATGCTTTATTATTTCTGAATCTATAACTGATCCAAGTAACTGTCTCACAGACAAAAGTTGGAAAACTAACGTGGCAGAAGCTGTTAGTCACCTCACAAGTTCCCTTCTCCCCGATTTAGTCCCAGAGCCCTGTTTTTCCTTGGGAGGGGCCACATGCCCACCTGACAGGCTGCATTGCCTAGCCTTCCTGACAAGTATCACCAGGTGACCACATTCACAGTGTGGCGGGAGTTCTGGGCAGGTTTCTTCATGAGATAACTCTGTTGGGTAGTGAGCCCATTTGGACCATTCATGGCTCTTTTTTTCCTGCTCTGGAATACAGATGTGATGGCAGGAGGCCCATTGATTATTTTGGACCATGAGGTTTCCCTGAAAATGCACCTGGGAACAGAGAGTCGGAAGAGGCCTGGGTCCCTGCTGACACTGTGGTGCTGCTGCATCACCCAGGAATGCCTAGATACGGACCTGCTTTCCATCACAGAGTAAACTCCTATATGTGGAAGTCACTGCTATTTGAGGTTTTCCTTTACATGCAATGGAACCAAATCTTAACCAAAGAAAAGAGAGAAACTTCTTGGGAGAGTTTATTGATGCTTCTGGTGCAGGAGTTTACCTGATAACCAATGGTAAAATTCCCTTTGCACCTAAGGGTTCCTCCTCACCGCAGAGTCTTAGCCTGTGGCCCTTTCTCCTTTCTTCAGGATGGGAGTCATGTTTCCCTTGCCAGATCCCTTACAGAATCACACAACAGGACTTTTCACCGAGCGTTGCTTTCACAATGTAAATTTCTCCCGTAAATCTTATTCTCCTTTTCTTGCAGGTGTCTGTCTCCCTTTTGCATGGAGCCTCTCACCACAAGGTTGCCATGTCACTTAGTTGTGTTATTTTCTTCAGGTGCCTACCCCTTTTTCTCCATCTGTCAGGAACTGAGTTTCCAGTAAGAGGAAGTTTCTTTCTGATTCGGTGAATTGATGTAAGAGGGGCAAAGCTATTTTGATTAGGGTGTGTTTGCTTAGATGCCTTTTCCGGCTGTGAAATTCAAGAGCTCCTTTTTGAATTCTCTCTGTCTGCAAGGCCCTCCCAAGAAACAAAAGTCTTGTTCAAAGCAAAAATGCATAACTCTTCTTCATCTCAGAAATAATGGCATCTAAGGCAAAGTCCGTGACAAGGTTTGCTTCCTTCTTTTAAGCTTGCTTTTACACAGAATGGTAAGTGGAATTTAAGATTTGAATTTTGTGAAAATCGCCTTAGTCCTTTTGAGATGCTCTAACAAAACGCCACAGACTAAGCAGCTTAGAAGCAAGAGATGCTCCTTCCTCGCAGTTCTGGAGGCTGGAAGGCCGAGTGCAGGGTGCCAGTACGGTCGGGTGAGGGCCCCATCTGAGATGCAGACGGGTGGCTTCTCCCTGGGTCCTCACGAGGCGGAAGGGGTGAGGGAGCTCTGTGGGGCCTCTTTTGTAAGAGCACTAGTCCCTTTCATGAGGGCTCCATCCTCGGACCTAATCACCCCCAAAGGCCTCACTTCCTACCACCATCACACTGGGAGTGAGGTTTCCAACATATGAATTTTGGTGGACATAAACATTCAGACCATAGCAAAAATATTACGGTTTACTTAGTCATTCACCTTAGCCTCTAGACTAAGGATGGACAGATGGACAGTTACAGAGAAATAGATAGATAATAGACGGATAAATGAGAGATGGGTAAGAGATAAAAGAGAGACAGAGAGACACACACACACACAGAGACACTAATGGACTCATAAAACGACTGAGAGAAAGTCTACTTCAATTTCCTTCATTTACTGATGAGGAAATTAAGGCTCAGAGAAAACCAGCCTCGGTCTCCCAGTAACACCTAAACCCTGGGGTCCTGATACTCAGTGCCTCTCGTGGCCACCCTGCTTCACTGCCAGTGGAAGCGGTCAGGTTACACTAAGTCACGCCGCAGGGAAGCAGCCCCAAGTCTCCAGGCTCCCGACAACAAAGGCTGGCCTCTGGCTCCCACCATGCCCACAGCTGATCCTCGGGAGGGCCTCCTGCCCGCCGCCGCCGTGGGGCACCAGCCACCACCTTGGGTCCCAGCATCTCAGCGCATCCCCGAGTTCGCAGCTGCCAGGAAGGACGCACGCGGGCCTTCCAGCACTCTTCACGCCTCCGTGGGGAAGCAGCCTGCGCTGCTGCCTCTTGGTCGGGGAACGTCCACACGTGCTTCGCCAGGTACTACAAAGAGGGGGGCTGGGGGGCAAAGGAAGATGCACCTGCCAAAGCTTTCTCAAGATGACGCAGAATTCACCTCCGACGGAGCCTTGGGAAATCACAGCCCCAAGTCCCAAGGAGCTCTTGGCATCTCTAGCTCTGCCTCTTTATCTTTAGATCTGAGACTTTACGATCTTAAACCCTTAATGCTGCGGCCACGAAGAAAACTCTGTTTCTGGAGCGCGCCGTGCTGTCAGCTAGATGTTCCGCGGAGAATGTGAGACCTGCAAGGAACGTCGTCTCCTTTAGCTGTCCCCGCGAGGCTGTCTGGAGGATGTTATTAGCACCATTTCACAGCTGATCAAACTGAGGCTCGGAGGATTACAGCCAGCGGACCAAGTGCATCAGTCAGCACGAGCCAGGTTCTCCCGCGGCGACAACACATCCTGAGATCCCAGTGTCTTAACATGCGTGTGTTCTTACTCCTGGGGTGTGGCCGACATGGTATTCACTTTAAAAATATTTTCAAATGCCTCTTCTTGGACATTTGAAAATTTTGGATTTTCGTTTAACTCTTTGAACATATGTCAACAAAAATCTCACCTTTCTTGGATGTTATCATGCAGCATTTTAAAATTTATAGCGGTCTGTGATCCGTTTTAACTATCTACACCTATCAGAAAAGTGTGAGCTGTCAAGTTAAACGTGGGAGATGTAAACTGTTTTTCAAAATTCCTTTGGGGAGGGCTTCCCTGGTGGCGCAGTGGTTGGGAGTCCGCCTGCCGGTGCAGGGGATTCGGGTTCAAGCCCTGGTCCAGGAGGATCCCACGTGCCGCAGAGCAACCTAGCCCGTGCGCAAAACTGCCGAGCCTGCGCTCTAGAGCTTGCGAGCCACAACTACTGAGCCCGCATGCCACAACTACTGAAGTCCACACGCCTAGAGCCCGTGCTCCGCAACAAGAGAAGCCACCACAATGAGAAGAGAGGCCTGTGCACAGCGGCGAGGGGTAGCCCCCGATCGCCGCAACTAGAGAGGGCCCGTGTGCGGCAATGGAGACCCAACACAGCCATAAATTAATTAATTAATCAATCAATCAATCAATCAATTAAATTCCTTTGGGGAGTCTATGAGGAAAACGCATGCAGACCACTACGTTATCTGACGTAGTTGAGTTTTAAGCAGGAAAGATCCCATTAGCGTCAGAAGACAGGCCACTGGCGCCCTGTGGCCAAAGTGGCAGGACGGTTATACAGTAGGGGTCAGGGGGCCAAGGGATGAATAGAGCTTGGGCGCAAGTCCTTCTCACTGCGAACCTTGTGGATCTATAAACTTAGGCCCTGGTTAGTTTTCCAGCTGCTGAACACAGAGTTGGAATAGAGGACCCTCAACACGGAACCGCACGCCCCTCCTCACCTAAGGAGGCAGGACTGTTAAGGTGAGAAGGACCAAGCTGAAGACCCTGGGCCGCTTCCCCCACCAGAAGAGTCCATCAAAAGCGGCGTCATGCCCCTGGGCGAGCCGCCAAAGAACTGAAGATGTAAGGGTGCTCCGTGACTCCCACGTAACTCCCCTGCTGGACCAGCATGGACGACCGCGTGACAGGTTCACTGTTAATCCCATCATCTGATGACCCCACGTGCACCTGTTGTTCTACTGTAGTTTCATTACTAGAACGACTCAGCACAGCCCCGGGCACCCGATAGGCAGCTATCAATTTGGGAAATACATTTTTCTGTTTCCCAATAAAACCGCCAGAAGCAATCTTATTTTACCTGCTGGGAACAGCAGGGCAGCTTCAGTTCGACCCTGTGCCAGGCCCCATCTTCTCTCTTGATTCCACCTGCAGGGGACCGTGTTCGCTTCCCTGTCCCAAGGACATCATGCAGGCCCGCCACCTTGGTGCTCTCATTCTTCCCAAGCCTGGTGAGAAGAAACAAGTACATCTGACACCTGGACGTGTGCCAGAGGGCGGATGTTGCCCCCCAAGAATCAACCTGCTCCCTCGGCAGAACTGCTGTGTCCAGGGCCGGGGAGTGATGGGTATCTCTCCCTGCGCAAAGCCAGAGGCAAGAGAGCACGTGCACCCCTGCTGCCACCAAAGAGCCACGGCACTTGACGGGACTCTGTGTTTAGAAACTAACATGAACCACACGTGAGCCACAGCCGGCCCCGTTTCCCAAAGCACCCATTAGCCTGCCAGCTTTGAGAGGAAGCCAGGGCGTCACTCGGGCCACGTGCAAGAAGCTCTACCACGTGGGGCTGTGACAGGTGTGAAGTGTCTCTGCAGATCGGGATACTAATGGTGCCCAGGAAATCACGGCTGAGGCTGGGTGTCCAGTCATGGAAGTTAGCATCATGGAGGCGACAGCATCTCAGTAGAAGAAAGACCACCCAGAAATAGGAGCTCCCAGGACTAAGGACTTCGATCTCCCCAACAGACAAAGAGCTCTACCCAGGGCTTCCCTGGTGGCGCAGCGGTTGAGAGTCCGCCTGCCGATGCAGGGGACGCGGGTTCGTGCCCCGGTCCGGGAGGATCCCGCGTGCCGCGGAGCAGCTAGGCCCGTGAGCCACAACTACTGAGCCTGCGCTCCGCAACGGGAGAGGCCGCGACAGTGAGAGGCCCGCGCACCGCGATGTAGAGCGGCCCCCACTCGCTGCAACTAGAGAAAGCCCTCGCACAGAAACGAAGACCCAACGCAGCCAAAACTAACTAACTAACTAAATAAATTAAAAAAAGAGCTCTACCCAGCAGAGGCAAAGGATGAGGGGGAGAGAAAAACTTGTGATCAGGATAAAGAAAGGCTGTTACGGAGTCCAACTTCAGACTCAAAAGTCTTGAAAAAATGAGGACTGTAATAACATTTTTCCTTTCCTCTATTACATCCAAGTTATTTTCTTCCTCCTCCTAGCCCCTAATATTTCATACAGGATATGTTTCATAATTTGTTCTATGGGTTATGAGATATCAAGAAAGGATTATGACTGAACTAGACTAGGACATAGAGGAGAATGTAGACCTTCCATGAGAAACGAATACAGTGCCTGATGGGACTCAGGACTCCCCTTTGGGAGGAAAATGAGTTCTTGTACTTTTCTAGCTTTATTGAGATAAAATTGACATATAACACTGTATAAGGTTAAGGTGTACAATGTTGATTAGATACACTTATATAATGCAAAATGATTCCAACCATAGCATTAGCTAACACCTGCATCACATAATCCATTTCTTTTTTGTGATGAGAACATTTAACAGGTACTCTCCTAGCAATTCAAGTATATAATACAGTGTCGTTAACTACAATCACCACGCTGTACCTCAGACCCCAGGAACTTATTCAGCTTCTAACTGGAAGATTGTAATCTTTGACCAACATCTCCCCCTTTTCTTCCACCCCCTAGCCCCTGGTTACCACCATTCCAGTCCGCTTCCTTGAGTTCAGCCTTTTTAGATTCCATATATAAGTGATATCATACAGTATTTGTCTTTCTCTGTCTGATTTATTTCACTTAGCATAATGCCCTCAAGGCCATCCATGTTGTCACAAACAGCAGGATGTCCTTCCTGCTCATGGCTGAATAATGTTCCATTTTATACATATTCACCACATCCTTTTGATCCATTCATCCGTTGATGAACACTTAAGTTGTTTCCATATCTTGGCTATTGTGAATACTGCTGCAAAAAATGTGGGAGTGCAGAATCTCTTCGAGATCCTGTTTTCATTTCCTTTGGATATATGCCCAGAAGTGGGATCACTAGATCAAACGGTAGTTCTATTTTTAATTTTTTGAGGAGCTTCTATACTGTTGTCCATAATGGCCGCACCATTTTATAGTCTCACCAACGGTGCACAAGAGTTCCAATTTGTCCACACCCTCGCCAGCACTTGTTATTTTCTGGATTTTTTTGATAGTGGCCATCCTAGTGGGTCTGAGGTGATACTTCATTGTGGTTCCGACTTGCATTTCTCTGATAATTAGCAATTTTGAGCACCTTTTCATGTGCTCATTTAACCATTTGTACATCTTCTTTGAAGAAATATCTATTCAACTCCTTTGCTCATTATTTTGTTGTTGAACTGTAGGCGTTCTTTATATTATTCTGGATAGTAACCCCTTATTAGATATATGATTTGCAAATATTTTTCTCATTCCATAGGTTGCCCTTTAACTCTGTTGATCATTTCCTTTGATGTACAGAATCTTTTTAATTTGATATAGTTCCATTTGTTTATTTTTGCTTTTGGTGTCAAATCCAAAACAAACAACCAAAAAACATTGCCAAGACTGATATCAAGGAACTTACCCCCTCTTTTCTACTAGGAGTTCTACAGTTTCAAGTCTTATGTTCAAGTCTTTCATCCATTTCGTGTTGGTTTTTATGTATGGTGTAATAGAGGGGCCAGTTTCATTCTTTTGCATGTGGCTATAAAGTTTTCCCAACACCGTTTATTGAAGAAGCTATCCTTTCCCCCTTGTGTATTCTTGGCTCCTTTGTCATAACTTAATTGACCGTATATATATGGGTTCATTTCTGGTCTCTCTATTCTGTTTCACTGATCTATGTGTCTGTGCTTATTCTAATACCATACTCTTCTGATTACTGTAGCTTTTAGTTTAGTTTGAAATCAGACAGGGGGAATGCCTCCTTCTTCTTTTTTAAGATTGCTTTGGCTATCTGGGGTCTACTGTGTTTCCATACTAACTTTAGGATTGTTTTTTCTATTTCTGCGAAAAATGCCATTGGAATTTTGACAGAATTACATTTAATCTGTAAATCACTTTGGATAGTACAGACATTTTAATATTAATTCTTCCAGTCCATGAGCAAAAAAATATCTTTCCATTTATTTGTGTCTTCCTCAATTTCTTTCAGCAGTCTCTTTTTAGCATACAAATCTTTCACCTCTTTGGTTAAATTTACTCTTAGGAGCTTTTTTTTTTTTTTTGGTGCTATTGTATATGATTGTTTTCTTAATTGCTCTTTCTGACAGTTCATTGTTAGTGTAGAGAAATGCAACTGATGTTTGCATATTAATTTTGTAACCTGCAACTTTACTGAATTCATTGATTAGTTCTAACAGTTTTTTGGTGGAATCTTTTTAGGGTTTTATATATAATATCAAGTCATCTGCAAATAGAGACAATTTCACATCTTCCTTTCTGACTTGGATGCCTTTTATTTATTTTTCTTGCTTAATTGCTCTGACTTCCAGTACTATGTTGAATAAAAGTGGCAAGAGTGGGCATCCTTGTCTTGTTCCCAATATTAGAGAAAAAGCTTTCAGGTTTTCACTGCTGATGTTAGCTGTGGGTTTGTCATATTTAGTCTTTATTATGTTGAGGCATGTTTCCTCTATACACAATTTGTTGAGATTTTTATCATAAACGTATGTTGCATTTTGTCGAACGCTTTATCTGCATCTGTTGAGAAGATAGTATGATTTTTAGCCTTCATTTTGTTAATGTGGCGTATCATGTTGATTGATTGCTGATGCTGAACCAGCCTTACATCCCTGGAACAAATCCTGCTTGATCACGGTGTATGTCCTTTTATTGTGCCATTGATTTCAGCTTGCTAATATTTTGTTGAAGATTTTTGCATCTACATTCATCAGGGATATTGGCCTATAATTTTCTTTTCTTGAATTGGCCTTGTCTGGTTTTGCTATCAGAGTAATGCTGGCCTCATAAAATTAGTTTGGAAGTCTTCCATCCTTTTATTTTTTTGGGAGAGTTTGAGAAGAATTATTAATTCATCTCTGTATGTTTTGGTAGAATTCACCAGTGAAGCCACCTGGTCCTGGAGTTTTATTTGTTGGGAGGTTTTTGATCACTGATTCAATTGCCTTACTAGTCATTGGTCTGCTCCTATTTTCTATTTCTTTATGATTTAGTCTTGGTAGGGTATATGTTTTAGGAATTTATCCATTTTTTCTAGGTTGTCCAATTTGTTGGCATATAATTATTCATAATAGTCTCTTATGATCCTTTGTATTTGTGTGGTATCAGTTGTAATTTCTCCTCTTTCATTCTAATTTCATTTATTTGAGTCCTCTTTTTTTCTTGGTAAGTCTAGCTAAATGTTTGTCCATTTTGTTTATCTTAAAAAAAAACAGCTCTTAGTTTCATTGATTTTTTTCTATTATCTTTTTAGTCTCTAGTTCATTTATTTCTTCTCTGACCTTTGTTATTTTTTCCTTCTGCTACTTTTGAGCTTAGTTTGTTCTTTTTCTCATTCCATGAGGTACAAAGTTAGGTTGTTTATATGAGATCTTCCTTTTTTCTTAATGTAGGCATTTATCGCTGTAAAATTCCCTCTTAGAACTGCTTTTTCTACATCCCATAAGTTTTGGTGTGTTGTATTTTCATTTTCATTTGTCTCAGATATTTTCAAATTTCTCTCTTTATTTCTTTTCTGACCCATTGTGTGGTCAGGAACACATAGGTTAATCTCCACATATTTCTGAAATTTCCATGTTTCTTCTTGTAATTGATTTCTAGTTTCATATCATTATAGTCAGAAAAGATGCTTCGCTTTATTTCAATCTTCTTAAGTTTATTGACTTGTTTTGTGGCGTAACATATAATCTATCCTGGAGAATGTTTCGTGTGTGCTTGTGAAGAATGTGTATTCTGCTGCTCTTGGATGTTATGTAAATATCTATTAGGTCTATCTGGTCTAATGTGTAGTTTAATGTCCTGTCTCCTTATTGATTTTCTGTTTGGATGCTCTATCCATTATTGTAAGTGAGGCACTGAAGTCCCCGACTTCAAAACGTTAGTGTATTGCTGTCTATTTCTCCCTTCAGGTGTGTTAATACTTGTATTATATATTTAGGTGCTTCTATGTTGGGCGCATAAATATTTACAGATGTTATATCCTCTTAATGAGTTAACCCCTTTATCATATATAATGACCTTCTTTGTCTCTTGTTACAGTCTTTGGCTTAAAGTCCATTTTGTCTGATATAAGTATAGCTACTGCTTTCTTTTGGTTTCCATAGGCATGCAATATCTTTTTCCATTCCTTCACTTTCAGTATGTTTGTGTCCTTAAAGCTGAGATGAGTCTCTTGTAGGCATCACATAAATGGGTCTTTTCTTTCATTCAGTCACACTATGTCTTTTGATTTGAGAATTTAGTCCACTTACATTTAAAGTAAGTATTGATAGGTGTGGACTTACAATTGTCTATTTGTCAATAGTTTTCTGGTTGCTTTGTGATTCTTTTCTTCCTCTCTCATTCTCTTCCTTTGTGATTTGATAATTTTCTGTAGTGGTATCCTTAGATTTCTTTCTTTTTCTCTTTTGTGTGTCTACTATAGGTTTTTGTTTGTAGTTACCATGGGGCTTTTATAAAACATCTTTCATTTGTAACAATTTTTAGCTGCTAACAACTTAACTTCAAACATATACAGAAGCTCTGTATGTATACACTTTCCTTCCCATGCATTTAACATTTTTGGTGTCACAATTTACATCTGTTTATATTGTGTATCCATTAACAAATTATTATAGTTATAGTTATTTTAATATTTTATATTTTTAATCTTTATACTACAAATATAAGTGATTTACATACCACCATTAAAACATCAGAGCTGGGCTTCCCTGGTGGCGCAGTGGTTGGGAGTCCGCCTGCTGATGCAGGGGACGTGGGTTCGTGCCCCGGTCCGGGAGGATCCCATGTGCCGCGGAGCGGCTGGGCCCGTGAGCCATGGCCGCTGGGCCTGTGCGTCCGGGGCCTGTGCTCCACAACGGGAGAGGCCGCGGCAGTGAGAGGCCCGCGTACCGCAAAAAAAAATAATAAAAACATCAGAGCTTTCTGAATTTAACTTTATATTTACCTTTACCAGTGAGTTTTATTCTTTGATATGTTTTATTGTTACTAATTAGCATCTTTTCACTTCACCATGAAGAACTCCCTGTAACATTTCTTGTAAGGCTGCTCTAGTGGTGATGAACTCCTTCAGCTTTTCCTGATCTGGAAAACTCTTTACCTCTCCTTCAATTCTGAAGGACAACTTTGCCATGTAGAATATTCTCTATTGACAGGTTATTATTTTCCTTTCAGCACTTTGAATATATCATGAGACTCACTTCTGGTGTGCAAAGTTTCTGCTAGAAAATCTGCTAATAGTCTTATGGGGTTTCCCTTGTATCTATCAAGTTGCTTTTCTCTTGCTGCTTTTAAGATTCTCTCTTTGTCTTTAACTTTTGACCATTTACTTATAATGTGCCTCAGTATGGGTCTCTTTGGATTCCTCTCATTTGGAACTCCCTAGGATTCCTGGATCTGGATGCCTGTTCCTTTCCCCAGGTTAGGGAAGTGTTCAGCCATTATTTCTTTGAATAAGCTTTTTGCCCCCCTCTCTCTGTCCTCTTTTTGAGACCCCTATAGTGCATGTAATGGTCTGTTTGATGGTGTCTCATAAGTCCCTTAAGCTGTCTTCACTCTTTTTTGTTACTTTTTTAAAAATTTTTGCTCCTCTTATTGGACGAATTCCACTGCCCTGTCCTTGAGTTCACTGTTTCTTTCCTACACCTGACCTAGTCTGCTGTTGAATTACTCTATTGTATTTTTCAGTGCAGGTATTACAGTATCCAGCTCAGTGATTTCTGTTTGGTGCTTTTTAATATTTTCTATCTCTTTGTTGAAATTCTCATTTTGTTCATCATTGTTGTCCTGGCCTCAGTGAGCCTCTTCATGACTGTTATTTTGAACTATCAGGTAAGTCAGTTATTTCCATTTTATTAAGGTCTGTTTCTAGAGTTTCATCTTGTTCTTTTGTTTGGAATATACTCCTGTTTCTTCATTTTTCTTGATTCTCTGTGTTGGTTTCTGCACATTTGATAAAACAGCTACCTCTTCCAGTCTGGATGGAATGGTGTCAGGAGAACCTCATCAGTCAGCCCAGCCTGAGGTCTTGTTTGTCTCTCAAACCTCTGTAACTGTCCAAGCCATCTTCTTTGTTCCTGGTGCTTCCCAGTAGTAGAGGGAGTGCCAAGGCCCATCAGTGTCTCAAAGGGGAGCACTACAGTCAGCACCTAGATGCAGGTTTGATTGGAAGCTGGACTGTCAGACAGTAGCTAGGAAAATATATAGCTAGGGCACTTCTAGGGAAGAACTGGGAGATGAGCATTTTTGCCTGCTCTCTGTTCTTGGCCTGGGTCTCTATCAGTGGGGGGCGCTCCTGCACCTAGTAAGAACTGTTTCTGTGTTTGCCACAATCCTGCAGGACTCATGAATACAAGCCCTGTGGGCTATCAGAGCCGGGAGATGTGGGGACCCATCCCTCGGGTGACAGCTGCTAATGCTGGGTGCAGATGTATGTACGCACTCCTTTGAGGGAGATACTGACAATTTGGAGTGGGTTAGAGGGATACTGAGGAGGCATCCACTGATTCCCTAGTCTTGGCGGAGGACAGTAGGCAGCCTCTAGCCTCTGGATGTGTGCTACAGTAGAAGCCTGGGCCTCAGGCTTGTAGTGTATGCAAATAGACTCTTTTCAAGGAAAAACTGGGATGTAGGGCTTTTTGTCTGTTCCTTGGGCCCCTGGCAGAAAGCCACAAAGTGCTCTCCCAAGAGACTGTTAAAAAGTGTTTCTTTGTTTGCTATATATAGTCTTGTGGGTTTCATAGACACAAATCCCATTGGCTTCCAGAGCTGGACGTTTGGGGGGGCTTGTCCCTCATTTGAGAGTCTTAAAAGTAGGTGTGCTTGCCGTGGGGTCCAAATTCTTTGCTCCTCCCTACTGGACAGAGATGTGCCAGGAGTGGGGTTTATGGCGAGAGTGTGTCTCAGCCTTTCCTACCAGTTCAAGATGGGTATTTCTTCATTCGCCCAATGTGTAGGAGTCACTCAGCTGGTTTTTGAACTTCTTCCACCCACAGAGATGGAATTGCTCTGTGGATAGCTGTGCAGTGAGTCCACAGGGGGAGGAGATCTTAGGAGCCTCCTCTGTCGCCATCTTGGAATAGAACCCAAAACGAGTTCTATTTTTTACTGCATGATGAATTGTTGATGTTCAAACGCTTAAATATGGGAAGAAGGGCATGATGAGAGGTGAGTGACCAAAGCGAAGGACCGTGCTGTGCACGTGAACTGAGTCACCCAGCATCCCCACTGACACCCTTCCTATGTGCTGCCCTGTATCTCAGGAGCTGGAAAACTAGAGTTTTCACTGCATTTCCCCAGTTCTTCTGCATCTAGGGTTCAATAGCACTTTAGGTCCCACTATTCAGAAACATTAATGCAAGTTTGGAAAGTCTGTTTCTAATAGTTCTGCTGACAGCACCATCGCGGAGGTGTCACCTCTCTGTGTGAGCAGTGTCCATTTACTGGCTTGTGGGGCATTGAAAAGCACTGCCCAGGGCAAGCATCTAGCCTGTGTCGATTGCACCAGGCACAGCATGGTTCTGGATCCAGCAGCACGAGCAGGACCTACCCAGGGGGGTTTCCTGATGGTGCCAACTCCCTGTCAGGGTAGCTCCCCGATCATGGCAGGTGGTATGGCTCTGGAGCCTGCAGCTGTGGCTGCCGTCTCCCTGCATGGTTGAGGTCTGCTGAATCAGAGAGGAGGCAGTCACTTCTTTAGTTCTACAGCGTGGCTTCGGGAAGTGACCTTAAAAGATCAGTCTGGAATCTGTTTCTTCAGTCTCCCCAAAGAGTCTGTAAACCATGTAATATCCTAGAATAAATCCCTTTCTACTTTAACTAGATTGAATCCTGTTGTCTGCAAGTGGATCCAGGCAATACACCCTTTGCTATTCCTTTGCTATTCCTTTCCCTGCATATCCTTTTTTTCACTAAACCAAGTCACCACACGTGGATCTAGAATATATTATTCATCCTCCTTGGCCAAACCACAGGCTTCCCTTTTTAAAAATGCAACTTGAGATTTACCCTCCATGAAGCCGTTTTAGATGAGTTCAGAAACACATCCCATTTCCTCTGAAACTGTAACTTAGACACTTAGTAACGGCTCTTTGGGGACTCCAAGAACATTAATCAGTTTCAGAACCAGAGTCAGAATACTTCCCCTGGGAAGCATTTTTCACATGAAGTAAAAAGTACTTTGACCTTAGCAGAGCAGATGAAGACTTAAAAGAAAAGCTAGTGCTGAAGGCTGGGATGGTGAAAGATGTGAAAACTCACTCCTCTAGTCTTTCAAGCTATTCCTCTTTCCGTTTCCTTATCTCTCTCCTTCCCACAACATTGGGCAATTGGCAGCAAAACTAGATGCAAGTTAATCATACCAGTGACGGCACTCTTTCCATAAAAAAGTCCAAATCTGTCAGCAAAGCATTTCCACCTTTCAGGAGGCCCTGGAGCCCAGAGCCACCTCCAGTGTGCCTGTGACTTCTCTGAGCTGCAGGTGCCGGGTGCTGAGGGGGGCAGGCGGCTCCCGGCGGGCACACACCAGCCACAGCACTGCCCTCTGCTTTCCCATGGGGGTCTCTGTCCATTTCTCAGCCACAGACTTTCCACCTGGCCCAGAGCAGGGGCAGATAGGGACGCAGAAGCAAACTCACCAGCAGCTGTAAAGAGAAACTTGCAAAGGAAAACTGAATGAGGAGAGGTCATTCCAACAAATTTGTGAGAAACAAATTAAAATGCATATATTGTATTTCTCTTTAACTGTGATTCCCAAAGTCTCTGCTTTTTTTCTTTTAACCTGTAGTTGCCTTACTCAGAGGGGTGTCATGACCCCTCGAATAACCACATCGTCAGGGTTTGGTAGCAGCACCAGCAATTTTGAAAATTAAAAGAGATGGTAACTGGCAGTTAACAATCGTCTACATTTCGATATATTTTACAGCACTAAAGAAAAATGCCAAGCGAGCTGGTTTGTTAATCCTGTGTGCTTATGGGCCTTTTCCAAAGCTCAGTGTTCTTTAAATAATAAAACCAACATGTTCTCTAACTCAAGAAGTTATGGGGTGAAGTGTCACTGAACCAACAGCTGGGATTTGGAACTAAAACTTAATTTGTAGAGATTCCTTAATTGGAAGGTTGTCCTCCTTGCTCAGGACACCGATCCGTAACTACTTTAATTATTCTTTCCTTCGATGAGTGGCTTGTAGTACCTGCCTTTTTGTTCACAGGTGTATGAAATGCTTGTCTCACCAGGATCAACCAGATATTTAAAAAATTTAAACATTTCCAAAAATTATAAAAATGCATTTTTGAACATTCTAAGCACTTTTATTATTTTCCACCTGTAATGTGATCATCACTGAGAAGTAGAAAGGCGCTCAAGCACCTTGGCTTGATAATTCCCAAGGAAAGTCCCCACGACAAGGACCAGCCGATGAGCCTCATAAACTTGGCATATCGCAGGAATCGGCCATCCCGAGGCATCTGCTCTTTCAAGACGTGGTAGAAACAAAGGGTGGGTGGGCGCCTGGGAAACTCTTAGCTTCCACTCCTTCTGCAACTCCATCTTTAAAAAAGGGGGGGCAGGGAGTTCCACAGTCCAGCGGTTAGGACTCGGCACTTTCACTGCCAAGGGTTCGGGTTCAATCCCTGGTCGGGGAACTAAGATCCTGCAAGCCACGCAGTGCAGCCAAAAGAAAATTTTTTAAGTTTTTAAGAAAATTTTAAAAGACAATTTCTGAAAAAGCTTTAAAAGGTATGTTCAACTTTGTGCAAATGTCACATGCGATCATTTGGAGCTGCTCCCAATTATGTTTACTTAAAGGCAAAGATCATTTTTTTTGCATCCTCTTTTTTAAAAACTGTAGACCACTTTATTAAAACTAAAATTTGGTAACAAACACAAACATGTGTTACTAAAAGTGTCGTAATTGCTTCGGAAAATGTGCAAGCACGTACGTGTTTGGAATCCCTTCTTTTCATCATTTAGACAAACGTTTAATTTCCTGCTCTGAAACATGTGGAATATCATTGTAAACAAAAGTCTCCTCTGATGGGCTTTCAGGCTTGGGGTCGCTGTTGGGTGCTGAGATCACATGGACTTGAGTTTCTCACTCTCCGCGCAGGAGACAAGACACAGCCGCACACGCAGGAATCACTCCTCTTCAACCTGGTGACAAACCAGGGCGACGATCGTCCCCATCCCCGTGCCCGGTGCCTACGTGACCTTTTCTCTCCACAGCGTGATCCCAGGAATTAACCACAAGAGCTCGCAGCTGCAGGGCTCGCCCTGCGTGCCAGGCCTGCGTTATCACGTGGGCCTCTCACACTGTCCCTGGGAGGCGGGGCCCGTCATCACCCCCGTGTCTCGCTGGCCACACTGAGGCTCAGGGACAGTTAACCTGCCCAAGGTAAAGCAGCCCAGGACCAGCCCAGGTCTCCGGTGCCGGCCCCCTGTGCTCAGCCATCACATTGCTGCCTTTAACGCCTGCTCTGCTTAATTAATCGGCCACATTGCCCCTTCATCAGGCCTAATGCAGTCGGCACTCTGAAATGCGAAATCAGAACGATGATGACAAAGCCAAATGATACCAACGCGCAAAATAAGAGTTTTTAACACTCAGCTCACACTTGAGACTGTTCTAACAGTGCGTTTCCTCTAAAGACCTCTACAATTTACTTATAAATTAAGACTGTATATCAACTTGACTCATAATCAAACACATTTCAGCATTTATTTCAGGTCAAGTCAAGTCTAAATGTGTCATAAAATATTTAAGCTTCCCCTGTAAATAAAAAAAAAAAAATGGAGCTACTTAATTTTACACTTGAAAGATTTGAGCTTTACAATGCCGTATATTAAAAAGATTTCCCAGGCCAAGACAGGACCACCAAGAAAATTAAACTTTCCCTTCTTCATCATAAGTATTTACACACACACACACACACACACACACACACAAAAGCACTGAACACTGAAGAAAAAATAGGTTAAAAAGAATGGATGAATTCACATTTTTTTTTGTAGCTGACATTACACACGAAGAGGCTTCAAGCATCAGCAAGAAAATTAGACAAGGTCATCTCTATTACCTCCTTATTTTTTCTGATTTTTATTGGAAATATATTAAATATACACAAAAAGTATCCTCACTCAGTTCAACAATTATCAATACATATCTTATTTATATAAATATTTATATAAAACCCACCCAATACTCAGTTCCTTCAATTACTTTGAAGTAAATACAAGGTATATCATTTCACCTAAAAATATTTCCGTAGGCATTTCTAAAATATAACTACTCTTTTGGGGGGAAAAATAACTGCACTATAATTATCACAACTAAAACAATATGACAGTAATTCTCTAGCATCATCCGATACCCAGGCAGTGTTCACATTTCTCTAATCATTTCATGATTTCTTTTCATGGTCTGTTCAGTAGGGTCTGAAGTCCACACATTGTACCCGGCTATATGTCTCTCAGGTCCTTTTTCATCTATAGCTTCCCTCTCCTTTTCCTTGAAATGTATTTGTTGAAGAAACTAGGTCATTTGCCTTACAGCACTGTCCGTGTTCTGAGTTTGCTGATTGCACACTGTGGTGTCATTTAAATGTTCCCTGAAATTTGTGTAATTGGTAGTTCATTTTAGCTCCTTTCTGAGATTCAGCATTGCCTCTTCTGAGATTGGTCAGCTGTATGATTTTTCCTTCCTTTCAAAAAGAACAACTCTATACCACGACCTCAATACTATACAGTGTACAGCTACTGCGGATGAGGATTTTTTCTGGGAAATTCTTTGGTGGGGAGGATACGTAAGGTCCTCACACGGTCTAAAGGAAAGAGCACGTACAAACCTTAGAGCCCAAGAGACCTCGTGGAAGAGCCGCCCCCACGAGTTCTGTGACCTTGAGCCCGATAGTTACACCTTGGTTATTTCATTTGGAACAATAATACCTTGCTCAAAAAGCTGTTGTAAAGATTAGAAAGAGTGACACATATAAAGCATCAAGCACACCCTAAGTTTCTAATCATGGATGTTATTGCTCTAGTACTCTGGAGCTCTCAAGCGTGACTCTGCCCTCTGCCTGGTTCTTTCCCGCTCTGTCTGCTGACCTACATCCCTTTCCAAGCTCCAGTCACCCACTGCCTTCCCAGGAGGTGTTCCCAAACCCCCAGGCTGAATTACCAGTAGCTCCTCTGTGTACCCACTGTCTCTTGAGTGATCAGCATTTATCAAACCACTAAAATGTGAGCTACCTACAGATAATGCCTCTACGTCTTTATTTAAAGTTGTTTTAATTATAAAACATTTCACACATTAAAATGCAGGAAATATTATACATATATATAAATATAAACAGTTTATATATATATAAACTGTTACTTATTTACCCTCTACCAAAATTAGGCAAGTATTAATATTTTATCTAATTGGCTTCATCCTTCTCTCTTTTAAAACAATATAATATTACTGACCTAGATAAAGCCTACCCTTATACTTCATCCACTTGCTACTTCCCAGAGGAAATGTCCACCTTAAAGCATATCTTTGTACTTTTATTTCATAAATACGAATTCCTAGTCGAGATATACCATTGCACATATTGAGCCTTTAAGGTTTACATACATAGTATCAGGCTGTATGTATTCTTTTGCTATTTGCCTGTTTCTTACTAATTTTTATGCTTTTGAGATTTGTCCATGGTGTAATACGGACCTCTTCTCATTCACTTTAACTGCTGTGTAGTATTCCATTGCACAAATGAATTAAAATCCACTTAGCTATTTCCCTACTGAGGGGCAGCTGGGTTGGCTCCAACCTTTTGTTACTACAAACTGTGCTCCAGTGGCCGGCTGGGGACATCTGTTCACATGTTAGCATTTCTGGTGGGGGTGGGGGGTGGGGGCGGGGGGTGTCCTATCTCCATATCCCAAATCCTATAGCACAGTGCCTGAAATATTAAGTGCTCAATCGGTGTTTAGTTAAGGAAGACAGAAAAATATGAAATTTTTCATTCATCCAAGCATGAAATGCTGGCGGGCATAAAACCAAAGCATCACTGGGGCCCAATTATTAAAGATACAAAGTTCTCCAGGACCATTTATAAATGTTAATAGACTGATATTTCTTGGCTGGAGCCACAGAAATTCCTGTTCAAATGAATTACAGGGGAAATGAGAACATAATGCCAGAGAAAAGCCACCATTCCCCAGGTTGACTTTAGCTGTGTATCTAGTTCAGTTCTGAGGACAGACTGTCAGTTGCTACCATGGATGAAACTGAAGGCCAAGTCAACCACAGAGCTCTGATTTAAGGCCATGAGTTGCCAAGGGGTCTAATACCCCATATCATCATGAGGTCTTATTCACTTTCATGGGAATGATCAAAACTGGGTCAGAGCATAAACAAATACACTTTGCCCCTAAGTGTATTTTGGGACTTAATGGCTATTGGGACAAATTATGACACATGTTAGAGGCCAACATCAAGATCACCAAACTACTTTAAAAACCTGATAATTGATGCTATTTGAGGGAAAAAATACACTATCAGCTTCTGATACTGCTTAGGAAGCTAAATTAGAAAACCTCTCAACTTTGTCCTTTTGCAACTTTCCCAGCTTCTGATACTGCTTAGGAAGCTAAATTAGAAAACCTCTCAGCTTTGTCCTTTTGCAACTTTCCCAGCTATGAGCCTCCCACATACAAAGGCAATACCAAGGATCCATCAACCCAAATTATGAAACCACCTATATCTTCCTTAACCAAATGTTTGGCAGTAAAGATGAGATGATCCTTAGACCACTTAGATCTACTCCCTAGAGCTGAAGATGAAATTAACCTTCCCTGAGGCACAGGCTGCACATGGGAAGGTGGATGCCTGAATGAACTTAAAGTCCTGTTACAAGGAAAGAAGGAGGAAATAGATCTTGGGTAGATAACCAACAGTGTCAGCAACAGTCCACCCCTTTAACTTCCCCATATCCCTATGCATGCCTCTTGTCCTGATTTAAGATGCTCATGCCTACATGAAGTACACTCACTCCTGCTCCAAATCTAGGATCTCTGAGTGATGTGCAGGCTTCATCTTCAAGTTCCTTCTCATACGCAAGCAATGCACAGAAACAACCAAGAGTGTTGCAATTAAAAAACAAAAGCCATTTGAATATATAATATAGGCCGGCTTTCCCCACTAGTCATTGGCTGAGTGATGGGATGGTGTAGAAGGTTGAGGGGCTTGGCCAGAAGAGCAGAGCAAAATCTCCAACAGTCTCAGAGTGCTTTGAGGATAAAGCCCCACTAGAAAGAAGGAGTCTAAAGCAAACAGGTCTCCAGCTCAAGACATTTGTCAGATTTTGAAGCTGCAGGTAGCAACAGGGGGGAAGAACTAAGATACAACCTCTACATGGCAAAACAGTTAGCATTCAAAGCTGAGAAAGGCCACACTCAAAAGACAAGGATAAACCAGAGCTGAACCAAGTTTTCCAGAAACCTTGGAAACCAACCCAGCCTCAACCCAGCTCAATCTCTGCTTTCATTGAAGTAATCATCCCTTTATTCTACATGCTACATGGAAGAAAATAAAGACCTTTGCTGATGAAAGGTATTATACGGAGTGACTGAGGTTCTTTTATAAACGTTCAGGCACACAACAAAGAGCCAGGAAGATGTGACCAACGACCAAGAGAATATAAACAATAAAAGCAGATGACAGAATATCCAGATTTTGGAGATGGCAGAGAAGAATATTAAAATAATTAAAATATTAAAGAAATCAGTGGAAAAGATGGATAAAAATCAATGAAAAATGGTTAATTCAACCATCAGAATTAGAATATATACGAAATAATCAAAGGGACATTCTAAAACTAAAACACACAATACCTAAAATTAAGAACCCACTGGGTGGGGATAACGGTAAGCTGGAAACAAGAGAAGTGAAATTGAAGACAAGTAAGTAGAAAAATATATTAACTGAAACATAGAGAGGAAAAATAATACTATAAAGAGACACATGGGGTACATAATCAAAAAACATATCATGGGATCAAAGCCCTAGAAGGAGAGGAAAGAGAGGTTGGAGCAGACGCAATACATAAAGCAGAAGAAATAACAGCCAAGAAAGTTCCAAAATTGGTGAAAAGACGTCAAACCACAGATTTGAAAATCTCAGGAACCCCAGCAGGGTAAATCAAAGAAAACCGTACCTAGGCATATCGTAGCCAAAGTGCTGAAAAACCTGAGAAAAGTGAAAATCAGATAGATAGCCACAGTAAAAAAGACATGTTATCTCCAAAGAAGCAACAATAAAACTGATGGCTAACTTTTCAACAGAAACTTTGGAAACCAGAACACAATAGAACGATGTCTTCAAAGTGCTGGAAACCAACCTAGAGTTTTATACTCAGTAAAACTGTTCTTTGAAAGTTAAAATAAAGACACTTTACAGACAAAGGCTGAGGGAAGTAATCACCAGCATACTGGCACTATAAGAAATACTAAAGGAAGTTCTTTGGGTTGAAGGAAATTGATCATAGATGGAAACATGAAACTGCAGTAGGGAATAAAGAGCACTGGAAATGATGACAGCTACTCACTGTCTTGATTACTGTAGCATCGTGGTGAGTTCTGAAGTGTGAGCCCTCTAACACTGTTCTTTCCCAGGAATGCTTTGGTTATTCTGGGTCCTTCAAATTTTCATATGAATTTGAGATCAGGTTGCCAATTTCTTGAAACAATGCAGCTGGGATTATGATACAAACTGTTTTGAGTCTATATGTCAGTTTGGTGGATATTGTCATTTTAACAATGTCTTCCAATTCATGAACATCGGATGTCCTTCCATTTATTCAGTTCTTTTAAAACTTATTTCAACAATGTTTTGTAGTTTCAGCATACTGTATACGTTTTTCACTTCTTTTGTTATATTTATTCATAAGTATTTATTCTTTTTGAGGCTACTGTAAATGGAATTGTTCTCTGAATTTCATTTTGATTGCTTCTAGCATATAGAAATGCAATTAACTTTGTATGTTGATCTTGTATTCTGCAACTTAGCTGAACTTGCTTATTAGTTCTAATAGGTTTTTAGTGGAGTCCCTAGGATTTTCTACATATAAAATCATGCCATCTACAAACAGACATAGTTTCATTCTTCTTTTTCAATATGGATGCCTTTGATCTTTTTTCTTGCTTAATTTCCCTGGCTAAATTCCCAGTATAAGGTCAAATAGAACTGGTAACAGCAAATATCTTTGCCTTATTTCTGATCTTAGGTGGAAAGCACTCAGTCTTTTACATTAAGTATGGTGTACTTAGCTGTGTGTTCTTCACAGATGTCCTTTATCAGACTGAGAAAATTCCCTTCAGTTCCTAATTTTTGAGTGTTTCTATCATGAAAGTGTATTGACTTTTGTCAAATACTTTTTCTGAATTGATTGGGATGATGATGTGGCTTTTGTCCTTCATTCCATTGATATACTGTACTACATTAATTTTTTTTATGCTAAACCAAAAATTCTGGGATAAATCCCACTTAGCTATGCTGTACAATCCTCCTTTATATGTTGCTGGATTCAGTTTGTAAGGATTTTTGCATCTATATTCATAGGAAATATTGGATTGTAGTTTTCTTGTGATGTCTTTGTTTGGTTTTGGTATCAGGATAATACTGACCTCATAGAATGAGTTGTTAACTGTGCCTTCTTTTTTTTCTTTTTTTGAAATTTGTTTTAAATCTATTTTTAGAGAGTTCAAAAGTAAAGCCTTCTGGACCTGGGCTTTTCTTTGTGGGAAATTTTTTTAAATATTTATTTATTTGGTGGTGCCGGGTCTTAGTTGCAGCCCGTGGGCTGCTTAGTTGCGGCTCGATGGCTCCTTAGTTGTGGCACGTGACTCTTAGTTGCAACATGCATGTGGGATCTAGTTCCCTGACCAGGGATCGACCCCAGGCCCCCTGCATCGGGAACGTGGAGTCTTATCTACTGCTCCATCAGGGAAGTTCCGTTTGTGGGAATTTTTTAAATTACCAATTCAATCTCTTTACAGGCAGTTTTTGGACGGAAGTACAGTGAGAGCATCACGGCTACCCTCGTTCTAGGTAGTGTGGTGTGGAAGCTGGAGGGTGATCAGGAGCTGTCTGGTGACCGAAGGATCAACAAGTGGTATTTCATGGGGATTAGATTTGAACAGGCTGGCGGACCCGGCTCCACACAGAGGCAAAGGCGACCTGAGCGGAACGGGCACTTCCAGGCACCGCCAAAGACTGCCTCCTTCTGACTTCTGTGTTGCTACCCTCCCTCGGGCGAGAGGGGCTCCCCGCCCCGCCTGTCAAGGAGAATGCAGGTACAGTACCACATCTTCTACCTCTTTGGAGGAAAAGCCAGAAATCCAAGTTTTAATTTTTAAATTCCTGATTTTTCAAAAGAATGACTTAGCATGTTGGGAAACAGCATGTGAATCCAACAAAACATACCTGCAGAACGCATCTGAGCTGCGGTGCCAGGTTGCAACCTCTGGGTGACAAGGCAGTTGTCCTTACGGCGTGTGGCCACGGCCAGGCCTGCTCTTAGGGAGCCCCTCGCAGACGGAGTGGGCTGCTGGGTCCGGCACCCCACGGGTGACTCCAGCGCCCCTCGTCCCAGGCGTGGGGGCCGAGCTCCCTGAGGAGCTGAACTGTCACCTTCTATGGTCCTGTCTGCCGTTCCTGGTGCTGATGAGCTGGAAACAGAGACGGCAGTGAGCGCCCAGGTGATCGTTCCTCCGAGCCGGCAGACAACCCACGCGAGAGTCTGTCCAGGCCAGGAACTCGCCAGGCGACCCGCGGGGGCCGGCAGAGCCGCCGCCGTCTGCCTCCGTCAAGTTCCTGTTCTTTTCACGGCTTATTCCCCCCTGCAAGAGTGAAGCAGAGTAAAGCAAGCTTGCGCTACCTAAGGCCTGGTCCCGATTCCTGCCCACCTCAAGCCTGGGCCTGGTGTGGCGGCCTGGAACAGGGAGGGAGACTTTGCATGATCCTCGTCGGACTGTTTCCCCCGCACCCACCACGGCGCACGTCACCCACTCCCAGTAGACACACAACAGGCCTCACACGCGGTGGGCCCAGCAGCACAACGCGTAGCCCTGGAGGGTGACCCCGGCCCTCTCCTTCTCTCCTGATGAGCTGACGACCACCGCCTCAAAGTCTGGAGCACTTCATTATGAATGATGGGGTCCTTCATCAGACGGACAGCCATCAGATCACGTTGGATTTTGGTTCAGAAGTTTCCTCACTGGACGTAGAACCGAGTCCCCATGGCAGAGGAAGCAGGGCCTAGGACCTGGCTCACCCTGGCCCCCCCGGCCACCCTGGCCCACGCCCCGGCACCACAGTCCTCCCGGCCGGGCTTCCCGTCCGCGGGAAGACACAGCAAGGCCTCCCCGGGGCTCCGGGCAGCTGGAAACTCGGGGAGGGCGACCTCCCCTTGGCGCCCAGGCCTCTCCAGCACCTGGAAGTGTCCCTCACGGCCCCCGTGTTCCCTCCCGATCCCAGCACCAGATTGATCTCAGCACCAACACCGCCAGGCACCCGGGGTGGAGCGCGTGGGAGCCCTCGGCTTGCCCTGTGGTGTCGGGGTGCTGACGGCCCATCAGCAACAGGAGGGGCCTGGGGCCACCCCGCCTCGGGCCGCCGGCTCCCGCCCGGCCCCTCCCCCGAGAGGCCCCCCTCCGTGGGCGTGGGAACCGAGGCCCCTAACGGAGCGGGGCTTCGGTGACAAGGCAGAGCTGGGGCCATAAAGCTCCCAGCCTCCGAGTTCCCGGGTCCCGTGTGTCAGCCGCCGCGCTGTGTCACCTCCCAGCTCATGCAGACGCGGCCCAGCGCTCCCAGGGCAGAGGTTTCAAAGCGCAAGTCCGGGTTCTAGCAAACACAAGAAGCGGACGGCCCCCCACCCCACCCGTCGGGGGCCGCGGGCAGCTCAGCGGAGGGCAAAGAGCCCCTGACTGATGCTCTCACAGGGCACAGCATTTCTACCTGGGAAACTGGGGGGTGGGCAGCGCCTCTGTTCCATGGGGAAGAGAGCCAAAGCCCCAGAGCAGCCCGACCCGGGCAGCCGCCCTGCCGGAACACCGACTCCCCCGCAGGCCCGCGAGGCCGGGGTCTCAGAGCTTCAGTCCGCACGTGCTCACCTGCAAAAAGGAAGGGATTCCAGGAGCACAAAGAGCTGTCTTTCCCAAAACCGCAAGCCCAGATGCCTTATTCCGAAAACTTTCTTGGCACCGGCGCTCAGCCTTCCCCACCCAGCGCGGGCTGGGGGTGCCGGCCGGGCTCTGGCGGGAAGCCGGCTGCGCTCCCCCCGCGGAAGGAGCGAAGGCGTTGACGAGGAACGTGTGCGTTTCCACGGGCTCTGAGAAGGCGTTTCTGGGCGGGGGTCAGGGAAGGAGGCTGCCAGGGAGTCCCCTCCGCCAGAGTCCGGTTTCCTCTGGACTTCTGGCCCCAGTGGGAAAGGATATTGAAACTTGCTTTTTAATGTTCAGTTTTGGTCCACGTGCTGAAGGGTTACAGCCTGGGGTTTAGAAAACCAAGCCGTGGAAAAGACCGGAAATGCTATGTTCAAGGCTGGGCCGCCAGCCTACGATCCCTTCCAGGACACAAGCCCAAAGGCACAATCTGGGACAGTGACATAGGATTCTACGCGACAGCGACATCGTACAGTTAGGACAACCCTGTTCACATCCCCAAAGTTATGAGTTTATATCAATACTTCAGTCTGCAGGTTACCTGATGATTTCTACAAGGCTTTCCCACTTGGACTTGATGGAGCCTCATCTCTCAGCTTTCCCCACGCTATTATTTGAGGAGTAAGCCTGGGCCTTTGACTGTATTTCTTTGAGGCCAGTTTTTGAAATGATGTGTAGACCAACCAGTCCTGGCAATAATCGACAGAGGGGAAGTTGGAGAGAGAGACAGCCAGGCTCAGAACCAACCACTGCTCAGTGGATAACTTAACCACCAGTAACTTAAGAAAGCAAAGCTCTTGGAGAACGAACAGCTCGTGTCTCTCACTGGCACCACGGAGGGATTCCAGAGAAAAACTGGCGACCGCAGGAAAGCTGCCAAATCCCAAAGGGTCTTGTCTGATGCTCAGGGCTTTTCTTTAAAGTGGAGTCAGCAGGTTCACAGAGACGGGAAGCAGAATGGGAGTCCCAGGGCTGCAGGAACGGGGAGGGCTTAGTGTCTAATGGGGACAGAGTTGCAGTCTTACAAGACGAGGAGCTCTGGAGACCTCTTGTAGAACAACGTAGACTTCACACTACTGAACAGTGAAAAATAGTTAAGGTGGTAATTTTTATATTATGTATATTTCGTTATAAAAAAATGAGAAAAAAAAGAGAAAGAGGAGTTGAATTAGCTGCCAGCATACACAAGTCAAGACATCACTCTTACAAATCTCGGTTCCCCGCTGCCCTTCTGGGCGGCCAGATCACGTGATACGGCGGGGTGCCCGCCTGTGGGGCTGTGAGTGACAGCCCCAGGTCAGCTGCGTGGCTCTGCCTGTCACATCCCAAGCTCCTGGGTCTCAGACTCCTGTGCTGGAGCAAATGGAACACACTCTCCATACCTGCCCCAGAGCAATTAAATGCAAAATTTTAAATATGCTTTAGATCCGCATTAGAAAAGTTCTTTACAGCACACTCTTAGCTATGCTTCACAAATAAGTTAGGCAAAGAGCAAATGTGGTCCCACGGGAGGGCAGCACCGGCTGGCCGGGCCGCACTCAGAGGGGCTTCTGGTCGCCCCTGCAGCCGAGGTCCCCCCTGCCGCTGCTCCGGGCCAGCCGCCCTGCCCGCTTCTGCAGACTTGGGGCCGCTCAACAGGTCCTGAGGGACAAAGGGCACTGGTCCTCCTTCCAGGACACCGCCTCCCGGGGCCCCCAGGCCCGCGGCCAGGGCCCTGAATGGGGACAGTGTGTGATCTCAGAGGGCCCAGTCGTCCGCTCCTGGGCAGCCGGAGCCCAGCCCACCGAGGGCCAACTTTGGGGAAGATCTGTGGTGTGGAATCTGTGCCCTGGAAGCAAAGGTGAGGCCCCTGGCTGGTCGCTGCCAGCAATCACAGGCTACTGAGCCGCCTCTGGGGGTGACAGCCAGGGGCCACCAGCCCCCGGCCCCGCCCAGAGCAGCCGGGCACGGTCACCCCTCTCTGGGGTCCAGAACGTTCCTCCCTGTGCAGTGTTTGCAGGATCCAAGGACGGGTCCCAAGTCCCAAATAAGGAAGAATATCTGAAAACGGGCACCAAAGGAAAAGGAATAAATGGTTGTGACATTGAGTTTTGCCGTCAAAGCACTTGGAAAGGCCCCCAAGCCTGACATTCTTTTTCCAAGTTGTGGTCCTTAAGGTATTGTCCAAAAAGTGTCAGAAGGACCCAGGGAAGGACAGAGAAGCCTCGGTACCGTCTCGGCCAAGATGTCCCTGGAAGAACAAGCAGTGAGTCCTAAGGGCAAAAGCAGGAATTAGCACAGGGAGACTTGGGCCCGGGGGTCTGGATGCCCACACTGGACAGTGACAGCGACCTTTAGAAGTGAAGCCGGCACGTGGCACAGAGCAACCCGACTTTAAAAGCCACCAGTGGGCCTTATGTTTTCATTTATGTTTTATTATTTTATGCAGCAATTCCTGGTTCTGGGCAGCTCGCAGAGGGAACCACAAGAGGAAATGGGTGAGCTGCGAGGGGCAGAGGATTGAAAGCCCTGTGTTTTCAAGAAGAAAACCTACCACTGTTTGCTGCATTTCTTCGTTGGAATTTATTACTCATCCAAGCACAACAGATAATTGAGTGGGGTATTCTGCCATCTCTCCAAAAACAATACGGCCACACGTCCAACAGGCCACCATTTCCAAAACCTCATATCCATCTGTAGGGGGTCCGTCTATGGTAACCATCTCGTACCAAATAAATCCTGCTGTTGTCACCGAACAGGCACGGTTCTTTCCATTTCTTATGCGGGCTTTGAACAGACCGTAAATCCGTTGATGAATCAGTCAGACTTTGACCACATTTCTTTCCACAAAGGCGAGGTGAGCTACGATGAATTTAAGCCTAGAGGCCTGCACAGGAAAATCCTACAAATTCCCTCTTCATAAATTGAGGGTGAGACGCGTGGAGGATGCCCAGCGAGTTCTCGCTTACCCCCAGGTTCCCAGGTCATGTATTAGCTCTTTGGACGAATGGCTGGGAAAGCTCATCCTTCCTTGGTTCTGGTCCAGCGTACCAGCAACCGCCCACGGCTGCGGCTGAGCCACTACCCCTCGGGGGCTCAGATGCCTGCTCCCTAAAATTAGGCCCTGTAGGTTTCCTGACCTAAGACTCCATGATTTTGTCGTTAATTTGCAGGAGGCGGGGGGAAATGATCAGATAGTATCTTGGAAGAAATGGGCAAAATAGTTGGAAAAGAAATCGTTGCTGGGGGTGATAGCAGCCAGCTCTATCTGCCGTAACCCAAGGCAAGAGGGATCCCTCTTTGCTTTGAGATCAGAGCTCAGCCTTTCTAGTTCCCAGCGAGACGCTGCAGCCTGAATCTCACAGCCCCGGTGGGCAAAGAGAACTTGGCCTGAAGTGCGTCATCCCCCGAGCTGCAAAGAGCCCCGTGTTAGGCACGCCTTCACCTGGGAGGAGGGCACCTGATCACCACATTCAAGGGGCGAGGAGGGGAGAGAGGCCACATTATCATTAGCCAATTTCTGCTCTTGCGACAGGTACAGAGAAACAAGGGGAAGATGACGTGGGGAAAGCAAAGGTTCCAGGAAAGGTCCAGCTGTATCACTGGACAGTGGAGTACTTATAAATAAATGAGTCATATAGTCACAGAGGGGTTTTTAAAAAACCTTATGCTGCACCGGGTGTACACAAAGAGGCCAAACACTGCGTGCCTAACAAGGCTGTCTTTATTCCGTGGATCCCAACCCTTCCTTCAGCCTCTAAGGAGACCGCAGACGGTCTGGAGCACCCCAAGTTCAGAGGAACATCGGGACACTGGACGGCGTCCAGGAAAGAGCCGCCAAGTGAGTTCCAGGCTGCACAGGGCAGCGTGGCAGGAGGGGGTCAGCAGCACGGAACCCCAGGTAAGCGCAGCAGCCCCGAGCCCACCAGCGCCGGCACAACCTGCAAATAATCACCAGGACCCCCGTGAAGGTTTCCCTTCTCCCCAGAACTGCGGCCGGGCAGCTGCAGACCACACCTGGGCTCTCGGCCAAAGAGCCAACAACATATTTGTAACCTGCAGATCCAGGGGCCGCGGCTGCTGGCCTGAGGGACGGGGATTAGCCGTCGGCTGCCAGAGACACGGTCCCACGGAGGGTGACCAGCCAGGCGGAGTGGTGTCCGGGTCAGCGCGAGGCACGCACCGGTGCTCTCGCCCCGTCCCCTCCTCCCACGCAGCCCTTCCCCTCGCTCTCCTTCCCTCCCTTCCCCCTCCCGCCCCCACAGGGAGGCCCGCTCGCTGGCCTCCCGCTGCATTTGCTGCTTCAGTCCCGGGAGTAATGAGATGTTACAGCAGACCGCCCTTGAGGCCTCAGTGACCCTGCAGACCAGCCTCCAAGACCACAGGGCCTGCAAAGACGCGCAGCCAGCACACCGCCAGGGTCACGGGAGAGACCGCGGAGGCCACTGCACTGCCTCGGTCCTGCCCGCCTGCCGCCCAGCCTGCATCTCGGACCGCAGTGTGGGTCAGAGGTCAAGGATGCAGTCTTCTGGAATCCTGAGTCTGTCCTCTTCCACTTAAGCAGCCTGAACCTGTCCTTCCCTCAAATGCACAACCTCTTACCCTAAATTTAATTTTTTTAAAAACCCAGAGGCAGGAAGATGTGGGAGAGTTACTTCATCTTCTGTGTTTGAAATCAGTGGTCTGAAAACACATGGCTTTTAGATGCACTGACGTGGCCATTACCTGGGGCAGTTTACAGATGAATTACTCATGCTTCAGGAGAAGCTCTCCCGAGTCTTTTCTTTCCTTTTTTTAACAATCCTGTGTTGACTGAGAACAAGCAAGGAAACCAGCATGGAGAACGCCCTTAGCCAGCCCACCTGGAGGGAGAGGTGCGTGGCTCCACCTGGTCTGGGGGGCAGCCCCGGAAGCTTCGCCATTACAGGCCCCTTACACCTGGGAAGCTAAGGTTCTACCGGGGTCTTCCTACCCCGTGTCCACTCTTCTTCCTTAGAAAGAACCCTCATAAACGTGACAACCATCCTATAGTTCAGGTTTGGTCAGGGTTCCGGGTCCACCTGTGATCCTGTGATCGGCGGTTGTCTGTGAGGTAAGGACACAGGACAGAATGTCTGCTGACCCCCAGACACGGAGTGTGGACGGGTGGACAGAAAGGCAAGCAGTGCGGCCGGAATTCAGCGCTGACTTGGGAGCTGCCTCTACTTCTTTGCTTCCTTCCATCTGTTCTGCAGCTTCCCCAAGACCCCCGGAGTCCAGGCCTCCCCCTGCCACCTGAGCCCCCGTCTTGCAGGCTCTGGAGCTGCGGTGTGAGGTTCCACAGGGCCTCACCCCGTGTCACAGGAGCAGTTGGGCAAAGCTGGAGGGGCCACTGGAGGAATTCAGGCCCAGGCGGATGAAGGTCAATGTCCTACGAGACAGTGGAGAGGAGACGGAGGGCCCAGGACCCAGAGGGCCCCGAGGAGGTGAAGCTCAGGCAGCTCGTGGGGCCGGGGTCCCAGAGACCCCAGGCTGAAGACCATGGCAGAGCATGAATGGATGAATGGATAAACAGAATGTGTTCTGTCCATACAGTGGAATATTATTCAGTCTTGAAAAAGGAGGAAATGCTGACACCCGCTACAACATGGCTGAACCTCGAGGGCGTGATGCTCAGTGAAAGAAGCCCGTCACAAAAGGGACAAATAGGGTAGGAGTCCACTTACATGAGGCACCCAGGGTAGCCAAATTCAGAGAGACAGAGAGTAGAATGATGGGTGCCAGGGGCTGGGGGAGGGAAAATATGAGAGGTAAGCATGTAATGAGTACAGATTTCAGTTTTGCAACATGAAAATGTTCTAGACATGGATGGTGCTGATGGTTGCACAACAGTGTGGATATGCTTAATGTTACTGAGCTGTACACTTAAAAATTGTTAAAGTGGTACATTTTATGTTATGTGTAGTTTAACTGCAATTTTAAAAGAGTTAAGATAGTTTTTTAAAAAGTGAACCTGGGGAAACCCCAGAGGTATTCCTGCTAACATCAGGAGGAGGTCCACCGTCATCACAACCATTAACACAGTACTGGTGATGCTAGCCAAAACAGTTAGATATGACAAAGAAATTAGGTGTATAAAAATTGAGAGGAGGTGAACCCATTACTGTTGATTCATGGTATTACTACTACCAGGAAACCATAAGAGAATTAACCAAAACTACTACTATAAACAAGACTTCTACGAGAGGAAGGTAGAAACAGGGTCAACAATAGACTCTACCATGCCTTTGTTCAACTTAGGAAAATGTGTCCCATCCCAATAGAGAAGGCACCTCTTTCTGGGCATGGGGTCATAGCCCCACGAGCATGCTGCCTGGCCAGCAAAGGGCAAGCTGAGCTCCAGCCCCAGGCCCCCCTCAGCTGGAGGCCTTGTGCAATGACACAGGTACACAAATGCACACTCTCAGTAGTAAGACAGAAAATTAACATGTAGAAATCAACAGCTTCACACAAACAAACAACTCTCCTTCCAAAGATGGGGAAGGCAACACCATTTACAGGATCAGTGAAAGAGACCAAACATCTAGGAAAAACTTAACAAGAAATGTGTAAACCTTCAGAATAAAACTTCACAATGCTCCTGAAGAATACAAAGGTAGAATTTTTTAATGGAAGAACATACCATGTTCTTGACAGGAAGACTCAACATCAAAAGACGCCAACTCTCTCTACATTCATTTAATTAAATATGAATGCCATCTCAGTTTTTTAAAGGGCATTTTGCTGGAACTAGACAAGCAATTCTAAAGTCTATATGAAAAAAAGGAAAGAGAACCAAGAAACTTCTGAGAAGAAAAATGAGGGAATTATTATTAATTTTCTGGGACGTGGTAACGATGTGATGATTATGTAAGAAAACGTCCTCCTTTCGGGAGCGGCATGCTGACTTGCTGTCTGCACCGTCTGTGTGTATGCACAGGCTCACACACATCTGCGCTCACACATGCACACGCGCGTGCACACACACACACACACACACACACAGCTAGGGCAAAGGTGGTAACTGCTATCGGTTGTTGAATTTAGAGGGTGGATACACAGGTGATCGTGAGTAAATAAACAGGTGATTTATTTATTCATCATAAAAAGCTGCAGAAGGGTACACCATGAACAAAGTCAAAAGACTAACGACAAACTGGGAAAAACCATTCGTAACTCATATCCTAGACAAGGGTTCGTCTTCCTCAAAACCCCCAAGATCGACAACACGGAGGCTGGATTGGCAGCGGTGGGGATTCCACAGCCATCAGAATCACAGATGTGCCTACTTTGGGCCTGACGACCTGACGTCTGGGAATTTGGCCTGTGGATGCTCCTCTCGTGCACAACGACAGATTGCAAGTCGATCCACCGAATCACCGTTTGTTCTAGTAAAAGGCTGATGACACCACAAGCATCCCTCCACGCGGGGTTAAATGACCTCAGCACGTCCACCCGCAGAACAGCAGGCGCGTCTGGAAAAGAAGCTCCCGGGGCGCTAAGCAGAGATCCGCAGGACACAATACTAGGGGAAAACTGAGGTATTTGGGGGTTAAAAAGGAAGAAAAATAAGAACATATTTTTATTTGTTTATATTTCCACAGTGACATACCAGAAGGACACGGCATGCACAGCCTCCCCCAGATACACACACGAAACTAATCAAAGGAGCCGCCCTACAGCTGGGGCCTGGGAATGGGAGGCCAGTGACCCAGGTGGGAGGAAGACGTCTCAACGTCTGCCTTTTTACATCTTTTTTCTACGGAAACCATGTGCGTGGATCACCTATTCCAACAATAAGAGTCAAAAGAAAAAGAAAAACATCCTCAAGAACTTGTGATTTCTAGACAAGGATTTCCTAACTGTTGCTGAGACAATGTGAAGACTCTTCCGTGAGTCATCTGGCCCACACCTTGACTCCTGACCGCCTCTGTGGCCTCCTTTAAATGTGCCAATTAAGGAGCCGCTGCTCACCTGGGGAGTCGGGTCCCTGTGGAGACCTAACCTCAACAACCCGGAGCAAAAAACCCGTTCCTTCGGTGACTACACGAGTGGCATTTGCTCTAAACGCTCCATCAGCTCCCCCCAGGCTCTGCTTGTACAGACACAGCCCGGCTTCTCCCAGGGGCCTCGGGTCCCTTCCAGATAATTCCTAAACAAATAGGGAGGCGAGACAATCAAAGAGCAAGAGCGCCGGGGGCGATCGGGGCGGGCGGGGCGAAGCACCGCCCCTTGTGGTCTCGTCCAAGACACCGGCGCGAGCCACGTCCACGTCGCCACCCTCCTGAGCCACCCGGACGCCGGGAGGCCACACGTGCTGATGCTGTCCATTCCAGCCTCTTGGCGAGAGAGAAAAGGCGGCGCGTGTGACGGGCCCGGCCTACGTGCGTGGAGCGCGCGCCCACCGGAAAGCCTGACCCTCTCCCAGAAACCACCCGCTCAGGGCGAGGACAGAGTATTTTGCAGAGCGTAGCTGCCCGTCGGGAGGACGTCCCTGGGCTCCCCAGGGGGCGATGCGGAGCAGAGGCTCAGGCAGCACCCCCATCCTGACACCCCACGGCGGCTCCCCTGCAGGTCAAGTCAGCGCGGAAGAGAGAAGCACTCGCTAAAAGGCCCACCAGCCCGAGGGGCCGGGCGAGGGGCGAGGTGCGTTTCGCGGGCCACCTGCAGGGGGACGGCCCGGGGCTTAGAGCCGCCGGGAAAGCTCACGGGTCTCCCCGACAGTCGGCCTGGGCCGCTGCTCAGGCCAGCAGGACAGGCCCGGCGCCCGATGAGTGCCCTGTGTCCCCAGCGCCCTACTCACCCACCCAGGTCCAGGCCGGCTGGGGGTGACCGCCACCGTCACAGGGACACCGCCCCCAGGGACAAAGCCACCTCGACTTATCTTCCTAAATCCTCGGCCTTTCTCCACCGCCCCCCCCCAACAAAGTTAGCTCTTTCTGTTTCCGTTTTACGCAATAAAATTATACAGGGCAATACGATATTTAAATACAGAAAATGAGAGATCTGGGGTTTTCCCAAGTAGGGTAACGTCAGTGTCAACTCACCACTCAGAGCCCCTCTGGAGAGAACTGCAGGCTGTAAGGGGGGGGCCCTCCCTGCAGGCTGTAAGCGGGGGCCCTCCCAGCCCAGCGTCCTCCTGACCAGTGCTCACCTAATCCATCGAGGCCCTAGATTTGTCTCCGGAAAACTGGAGAGAACAGTGCTGCTGGCTCTAGCTAGTGACCGGCAGCACCAAACCCACGCAAGCAGGCGGGTGGGTGAGCTCAGCCCCGGGCCTTGGCTCTCGGGCCACAGCGTCTGCGCCCTCCCCGGGGGGCCCGGAGCGACCGCTTTCTCCCAGGACATGTAAATACAGCTCTCTGTGGCCAGGGAGGGATGACAAGGTCGGGACCAGGGAGAGAGCCCACTCGGAGCATTGCTGATGAAAGAGCAAACCTTGGGGACCCGGGGGTGTGCACGTCTCCCCATCACGATGGAGGGGCTCGCCCTCCTTCCTGCTGCGGCAGCAGTGCCCTCAGAGTCCCCTTCTCGTTCAGAGTTCACGTCCCTAAGTTTGAGGTAGCAGCCGCGCGAGTCCGTGCTTCAGAATTACCGAGTTCTGACACGTCTGCCCCTCCGTTTCCCTTCCTTTCCTGACACATAAAGCGGGAGAGTCTCTGGTGACGCCCTGGTTCAGGGTTTGCATCAGCCAGACTGAGGGTGAGGGTGTGCGTGCCGCCTGTGTCGGTGGGTGGGGTGTGTGTGTGTGTGTGTGTGTGTGCGCTGAGCGGGGGGTGAGCACGTGTGTGGTGTGTGGGTGTGCGTGTGCACATGTACTGGGTGTGTGTGAGCGCGTGTGGGGGTCAGAGACGGAGACAGAGCATCTCTTGGGTGGCTGGGTCACATTTTGAATCACTGGTGAACTGAAGCCAAACAATTCAAATGAAGAATTTCTTTTTTCATTGACTCACGAAAGGCTTAATGGCTCTGGCAGAAACTCCCCCCAATTTTTACCTTTGGGCAGACATGGCCCAGCACCAGACAAGGGGTTTCAGCCCCAAAGAATCTGGCAGGAAGTCAGGAGCAAGGGAGTCAACTGGCTGAGACCGTCGCCTGGCCCTCGTGGTGGCCAGCCTCTGCTCCCGTGGGCGCTGGAGGCTGTGCCCGCAGCCTCGCCGGACACAGTCTCTGCGTCCCCGGCGACAGGGCTCCGCTCACCTGGCCGCAGGGTTACGTCCCAGGAAGGGATTTGTGAGCTAGTGTAAAGCCACCTTTGCGGAAACAGCACGTGCTGCAGACTTCACAGAAAAAGCCACACACATACCCTAGAGCTACGTCCTCTGTAGAGAACCTTCCATGCTCAGAACACCCTGATAATCCTTCCTGTGAGATACTGACACACAGAGCGTGTTTTGTCATTAAGTTCAGAGGACAGGTGTGTAACGTTCCAGAGCACCTGCCAATACACAACGTGAAATGGAGAAGTGAGGCCCTTTCCAGACATGTGCCCCCAAAGTACACGTGCCCGAATCATCTGGATAAAGCGCAGACACACGTGCCACTCGATGGAGCTGACGAACAGACGGAATTCACCACCTCAGTCTGCATGTGTCATTCGTTCCCCGAATGATAGAAAACAAAACTTCTTCCAAAAACTAAGCGTACAAACGTGAGCTACCTACTGTTTGCCGAGCAGTCACCTGCCACTTCTGCTTTGTGGCCAGGCTCTGAGGAGACAGGCAACGGCGAGGCCGAACCTGCCCTGTGACAATGACAATGGGCGACAGAGGCCACCTGTCCTACGCTCCTGCCACAAGCCAGACACCGTCCCACGTGCTTTATCACCACTTGCATGTAATTCCTAACAACTGAATTACAGTCAACTCCATTCAGAACCCCTCTGTCCCAAACATCGCCAGCAATCCCAGCCACTGGTCAGGGTGAACCTGGGCTCCGAGGGCACATCTGAGACCTGGGGGCTGAACTGTCACCATCTCCTCGTAAGTGCAGGGGCCTCTTTCAATAGGGACAGAAGCTCGTCACACTTATGCTGTTGCCTTGTGGCTGGCACAGCACCTGGCACAGGCTACATGTCCAATAATAACGTTTTCGTGCTTTCCTTCTGTGTGGAGATGGCCAGTACCAAGCCTTGAGTCACACTAAGTCCAAGAGGGGCCCTCGAAAGCCCACTTCAGGGCACTGTTTTAGAGTCACTGTCCTTATCCACCTGTGCAGTTGACACTGTCTCATGAGAAATGCACAGGGGAGAGAAAAGCCACAGTATTTCAACCACAGTAATTAACAGACGGCCCAAATTCCTCTGTGCTCAGCGGGGTTCAAGGAGCCTGAAACACCTGTGTTTGGTAACTGAGGTTGAAATGATTATCAATGCTGGGTGCAAAGCAAGATCAAAGGAGTCCCCAGAGCTTCTCTCGTCTTTTGGCAACTCTCAGCCCCATTCTTCTTCGCATCGCCCACTCTCAGTGCCCGTTCACAGTCAGGGCTTGACAAACGCGTCTTGCAGGTGAGGGTGTGCGTGCCGCCTGTGTCGGTGGGTGGGGTGTGTGTGTGTGTATGTGTGTGTGCGCTGAGCGGGGGGTGAGCACGTGTGTGGTGTGTGGGTGTGCGTGTGCACATGTACTGGGTGTGTGTGAGCGCGTGTGGGGGTCAGAGACGGAGACAGAGCATCTCTTGGGTGGCTGGGTCACATTTTGAATCACTGGTGAACTGAAGCCAAACAATTCAAATGAAGAATTTCTTTTTTCATTGACTCACGAAAGGCTTAATGGCTCTGGCAGAAACTCCCCCCAATTTTTACCTTTGGGCAGACATGGCCCAGCACCAGACAAGGGGTTTCAGCCCCAAAGAATCTGGCAGGAAGTCAGGAGCAAGGGAGTCAACTGGCTGAGACCGTCGCCTGGCCCTCGTGGTGGCCAGCCTCTGCTCCCGTGGGCGCTGGAGGCTGTGCCCGCAGCCTCGCCGGACACAGTCTCTGCGTCCCCGGCGACAGGGCTCCGCTCACCTGGCCGCAGGGTTACGTCCCAGGAAGGGATTTGTGAGCTAGTGTAAAGCCACCTTTGCGGAAACAGCACGTGCTGCAGACTTCACAGAAAAAGCCACACACATACCCTAGAGCTACGTCCTCTGTAGAGAACCTTCCATGCTCAGAACACCCTGATAATCCTTCCTGTGAGATACTGACACACAGAGCGTGTTTTGTCATTAAGTTCAGAGGACAGGTGTGTAACGTTCCAGAGCACCTGCCAATACACAACGTGAAATGGAGAAGTGAGGCCCTTTCCAGACATGTGCCCCCAAAGTACACGTGCCCGAATCATCTGGATAAAGCGCAGACACACGTGCCACTCGATGGAGCTGACGAACAGACGGAATTCACCACCTCAGTCTGCATGTGTCATTCGTTCCCCGAATGATAGAAAACAAAACTTCTTCCAAAAACTAAGCGTACAAACGTGAGCTACCTACTGTTTGCCGAGCAGTCACCTGCCACTTCTGCTTTGTGGCCAGGCTCTGAGGAGACAGGCAACGGCGAGGCCGAACCTGCCCTGTGACAATGACAATGGGCGACAGAGGCCACCTGTCCTACGCTCCTGCCACAAGCCAGACACCGTCCCACGTGCTTTATCACCACTTGCATGTAATTCCTAACAACTGAATTACAGTCAACTCCATTCAGAACCCCTCTGTCCCAAACATCGCCAGCAATCCCAGCCACTGGTCAGGGTGAACCTGGGCTCCGAGGGCACATCTGAGACCTGGGGGCTGAACTGTCACCATTTCCTCGTAAGTGCAGGGGCCTCTTTCAATAGGGACAGAAGCTCGTCACACTTATGCTGTTGCCTTGTGGCTGGCACAGCACCTGGCACAGGCTACATGTCCAATAATAACGTTTTCGTGCTTTCCTTCTGTGTGGAGATGGCCAGTACCAAGCCTTGAGTCACACTAAGTCCAAGAGGGGCCCTCGAAAGCCCACTTCAGGGCACTGTTTTAGAGTCACTGTCCTTATCCACCTGTGCAGTTGACACTGTCTCATGAGAAATGCACAGGGGAGAGAAAAGCCACAGTATTTCAACCACAGTAATTAACAGACGGCCCAAATTCCTCTGTGCTCAGCGGGGTTCAAGGAGCCTGAAACACCTGTGTTTGGTAACTGAGGTTGAAATGATTATCAATGCTGGGTGCAAAGCAAGATCAAAGGAGTCCCCAGAGCTTCTCTCGTCTTTTGGCAACTCTCAGCCCCATTCTTCTTCGCATCGCCCACTCTCAGTGCCCGTTCACAGTCAGGGCTTGACAAACGCGTCTTGCAAAATCACAGGGCACAGCACGTCCATCTCGGCACCTAAACACCAGGAAACCATCCCCCAACAGAATAGACAGACGACAGGAAAGAGGGCTCTGGTCCCATTGTGGGCAGCCTCTTTCCACGTGGAAGCAGCACCAGAGCCCACGCACCGGCTACTCCGTATCCACCCCAGATGCACCCCCTGTAGTCTGGGCCCGGTCCAGCCTCTACAGAAGTGTTTCCCAAGAGGGAACCCAGAGAACAGTGGTCTGGGAGATAATTCCGCGGTCAACCGGTGTGGGGCACACACGCGCTTCATGGGATTTCAAAATGTGCTTTAGCAGCTAAAGGTTCTGAGAAGGCCTGCGGAGAGGAAACAAACTGGCCTCTGCACAGAATTTCCCAAGTCGACCCAACCGCACGGTCCAGATGACTAGCGATCTGTGGAACTCACTTTAGGGACGGTGCCCGTGGGAACAGTTTCATCATCTCACTCTGGAGAAGTGACAGGACAAGCCGTCCTTGTCAGGAACATGTGAAAAGGACACCAGAAAGGGAGCCCTTACTTGAAGTGTTTTCTCCCAACATGGCTCCAAAGGCCAAATACACCATCTCCAAGTGAAATAATTCACGGCTTCTAGGACACTGAAGACCCCCATGTTCAACAGCTGAACGCTGACAACCTCCGCTCTTTGGTACATGCCAACACACTGCCGCTGGTGACAGCAGATGAGGTGACACCGGTGCCAGCTGTAGGCAGAAACGTGGGGGGGTTGACAAGCAACTTTCCTGACAGCGGTACAAAGACGAGACAGAAGAGAGACTGCTGCTTCAAGAGAGAGAAGGGAAAAGAGCTGTTTTCAAAGTCTGGCGTCTTTATTAAGAAAACATCATATAAATGCAGGTAATTTTTTACATGGGAATCATCTTTGCTTTGATAAGACCAAAACTTAAATGACTAGATCATAGTCATTACCCAGAATCAACAGATCTTAAAAATGCCCGTTGGTTTTACCAACATACAGTCGATCCTCATTTTCGCAGAGTCCATATTTGCGATTCTCCTACTCACTAAAATTTACTTGTGACCCCAAATCAATACTCTCAGTGCTTCCACTTCCATTCATGGACATGCACAGGGCAGTAAAGAACTTGAGTTGTCTTTTCGTGGCCTCTTTAGTGGCCCATTTCCACTTTTCTGTGCTGCTTATGGTGGCCCCCCAGCAGGGTGACGAATGCTGTCTCGTCCTCCTGAGGGCGAGAAGGCCGTGACGTTCCTCAACTGCGTGTATTGGATGAAGGTCATCCAGGTCTGAGTCACGCTGCTGTGGGCCGTGAGCTCAGTGGTAAAGAATCAACAATGAGCATTAAATAAGGAGTCTCTGAACAGAAGCTCACATAAAACAAGGTCCTGTGTTAATCAGTTGATGAAAATGTTGTGACCAGAGGCTCACAGAAACCTGACCCTGTGTTTCCCCAGGAGCCCTGGTCAGCGCCTCTAATTCAGAGCCCTGGTGGCAACGTTCCAGAGCTGAATATCACCAATGATGAGAATGGACTCTGATATATTTGGGGGGCAGGGAGAAAAGTTTCCTTCAAGGAAAGGTCTCAGAGGTTGGGCAGGATTACTTCCGAAGGTGAGCAAGCTGCCAGGAGCCCACCTCCAACCTGATGGTGAGCCCTGGGTGAAGCCAGAACCCCCGGGTCAGCAGCTGGGTGCCCTCTGGTCCTTGCCGGCAGAGGACGCAGGGCAACGTGCCGTCTGAGTGCGGTCCGTGGCCAGCCTGCTGACCCAGCCCCAAGTGCGACTCTCTCGTACCTTCAGAGCTTTCTGTTGATTCCTGGCAGAAGCCCTAAAAGGCAAAACTTCATTCACGTCTCAGGTCTGCTGCTCTAAACTGTTGTTCTTGTCTGGGCTCATTTTAAGTTGAGATCTACTGAATTTGAAACATCATGGTGATCAAGGGCAACTGTGACTTCAAACAGCCTTAAAAGATCTGATGATGTCATCAGACTGGTTTTCAGACATTGTAACCTCGCCCTTTTCTCTAAAGGAGAATCCAGGAGGTCGTCGCCTGATGGGGCCGTGTTACTATGTCTGCAGCTGGCGCGGCGGCCTTGACTGCACTGAGCGCCTGCTGACCTAGAGGAGCCATTTTGGTCCACAGCAAGAAGCTCAAGGTCAGAGCAGCCGACTTCCGGGGCCGCCATGTGGCCCGGGCTTGGTTCTGAAGGAAGAAAAGTTCTAGTCTCTACTCCTGCTTCCTTCTAGCCCCAGTGCCCTCTCTCCCCACACACACACACACCATCACACACACCAACATACACGCGAACACACCCCAACACACACCCCAACACACGCACACATGAACACACACACCAACACTCACATCAACACACGCACGCACACACACCAACACACACACCAACATACACAGACCAACCCACACACACCCCAACACACACCCCAACACATGCACACACACCAACATACACACCAACACAGACGCACAACACACACACACACACACACACACACACACAACCCTCAGCTAGATTCATTTTGCTCAGCCTTTTAAAAACTACATGCTTCTAGACTCAGCCCACGAATAGAAGTTTACAGTCAAAGAAGGCTGATTTAAAGTACGTTCAGTGGAAAACCCTACCCAGAAAAGCCCCTTGCGGTCAGGCACCCCCAGCCCCGAGGTACCGGGTGCTTCTTCCACGGCGCGATGATTCTACAGCTACAAAGAGATACGTCCCGAGTCTGAAGTAGCACATTTCTCCTCTGAACTGATGGAAAGACCCTGGGCGATTCTGAGAGCGGGGCTCAGGGTTTGAGAGGAGCGAAGCGGTTCAGGAGGGCTTCCGCTCGGCTTGTCAAACACACAAGGGGCTCGAGAGAAACAGGCCCAGAGCCGCTTCCTCAGCCTCATCACCCTCAGGAGGAGCTTTTCCGCCTCGGACGAATTTTCTGGAAGCCCAGCGCGGCTGCTGCAACCCCGTGAACAATACCCGAGGCACCTGTGGCCACCTCCGCGTCAGCGTGCACCTCGGTCCCAAGCCAAAGGACGCCCAGGCTGTCGGCACGTCGGTCCCGAGGAGCCGGCCCCGAGTCCTGCTTCCTGCGGAGGGAGCCCCCGGCAGGTCGGTCCCTTCGGCGGCCTGGCGGTCCCACCGGCCACGCACGCCGCTGCCCGCCTGGAGGCGAAGCGGGAGGCGTGACAGAGAAAACCGAAAGACTGCTCGGGGGAGGAAGCAGTGAGGGGGCGGCGGAGGGCCTGCCTTCTTCCTCTGGAGCGTCTCCACACGCAGATTCCCGGGGTCCTGGGATCCCGCGGTAGGAAGGGGCGTCTCCTGACCTCACAGGCCTTCCTTTTGCTGTGCCCTGAACCTGCTTGGTAACGGGGGGCCACGAAGTCCGTGTGGCTGCCACAGGCGAATCCAGGGGTGGGTGGGTGTGTGTGTGTGTGTGTGTGTGTGTGTGAGAGAGAGAGAGAGAGAGATACGATGTTTTTAATGATTCTGTTTTGCTGTCTCCGAAAAAAGCAGAAAGCCACCTGAAGGCACCAGAAATGAGTGTCAGGCCACGAAAGAGGGCGCCGCAGGGCGGGTCAACCAGCTACGAGCTTCCTCGCGGCTGCCCCACCCGCGCCCTGAGCGCTCGGCCCACGAGAAGGGCCTGCCGGGCCCCCACCGGCGAGACCCGGCTGCGTCTCAGGCCCTGGGGTGCCCGGCCAGCCTCGGGCCCTGAGGCCGGGAGGACGGAGGCGAGGCGGGGCCCGCACTTAGGGCTCCGCCTGAGAGTAAAAACGCTGCGGGTTGTGCCTTCTCTACGAGCCGCCACGCCAAGGAAACTTGTCGAGACCTAGTCCTTCCTCAAACCCCTTTCTGAAAGTCTCAGGGACGAGGGAAAGCCCTAGCCTCCCTTTCGCTTCTGAGCGACGAGAGTTCCGGGGCCTGGAAGCTTCCTCCCGAAGCGCGCGGAAGCGAGAGCAGGAGCGGGCGTCCCCAGGAGACGGACGGGGCTGAGAGCAGCCCACGGCCGAGGGCAAACAATGAGCTTTATGTTCTCCCAGAACAAATTACACACTTGCCCCGGCTCATAAAGGCTTTTTATGCAACCTCGCCCGGGGAAGCGCCCGGGCAGGGAGCGCCTGCCAGGAGGTAACCGCGTCTCCGGGGCGCCAGATGCCCTTGGAGGCGGTTCACCCAGCTCCCGGCACCTGCCGGGGCCACCAGGCTTGTCCCCGCTGCGAACCCAGCCTTCGCGCCCGCGGGGGGCGCATCGGGGCCGTGGGCGAAGGGAAGGACCGATGGCCGGGCACCCCCATGCCTGGGACACGGTGGGGGCGGCCCGAGCGGGCCAGGGACCCACGAGATGCTTCCTGAATGTTCGTGACCCACGCGTGCTTCCGCAGTCACGATCGTCTAGGCCACCACACCCACGTCCTCGGCACCTCTGATACCAAAGCACGTCCCGGGACTTAGAAGCGAAAATTCAGAATGCGCGCCCTGAAAATCTTCGGCAGAAGCCCCCCCTTCTCTCGGGAGACGTTCAGTTAGCGACCCTATCCTCCTCTCGGTCCGGGCACCCGTGCTCCCCACCAACACCCAGGCCGCCCCACGAGGCAGACGGTCCCCCGGCAGAGCCCCTGCACCGGGCAAGGTGGAGGCGGCAAGGAAGGACCGGCGGAGGAGGGCGGTGAGCTGAGAAACATCATCGAGGCTGCTCTGAACCAGCGTCCAGGAAAGACGGACTCGTGGACGCAGAGGTGAGGGAGAGCCTCACGGAATTCCAGGAATCCTTCCAGACAGTTATGAACACCTGTGTTATTTAACTTCATCGTTACTCATGTCAATATAGCAATACTATTATCATCAAATATTAATCATCATATTAAAATCATTATTTGAACTAACTAACCTGGCCACCCATGGCCCCTCGTCGTTGAGGTTTCCCAAGGGCTGGAATTTTAGGTAGGTGACTCGTCCGACTCCTCAGCTGCCCAGATGGCTGGATGGGGGGATCCCCAGGGAGCAACCCCTGCCAGGGCAAAGGGCCCCCACTGGGTCATTCACTGGTGCCCCAGGTCCGCCCTGAATTCAGAAAGCAGTGCTGCATCGGGTGAGAGGAGGACGGCAACGTGCCGCTCAGATGCCCCCGGACAGCCCGGTGCGGTGAGCGCTGGCCCCCAGGCAAGGACTTGGCAGCGGGTGCCTGGGGTGGAGGGGTCTGGAGAGCACACTCGCCCCTCCTCTAACACAAGTCCGCCTGGACCTGCCCACAGGCTCCCACTCACCACCCCATGACACAGGAACAGCCTGCTCTCGGGGCGACTCTAAGGAGGGGCAAGGGGGGCAGAAGAGCAGGAGGCAGCGCTGTGTGGCAGAGCACACACTTTGAACCTGTCCGGCCCTGGCTGCCTCTCGCAGGTACTCTTGGATTTGCAGGTGGAAGCAGCAAAGTAGAAAGCAAGGGGATTCCAGCTCACTTACGGCTTTTCTGCCCACCCGACGGAAACAGACCCACCCAAACAGACCCCAGTGTGACTTGAAATTCCGTGGCTCCTTCTCCCCAACGAGGAGACTACTGCCTTCCGCATCCCCTGAGGAGGCCCTTGGCCCGCAAATATTCAGCCTTAAACCCAGACTCAGCCGGGCGGTGAGTCCTGCCTGCAGTCTCCCCGCCTGCCGCGCGATGGCGCCAGAGCTCCACCCGGCCCCGCGGCCGCGTCAGGAACGGCGGAAGCCCCGCCGGGCACGCGTCCCTCCGCAGCCAGGAAGGGGCTAAGAGCCGTGGGTTCCCAGCTTCCAAACTGAGTTTATGGAGCTACGAGAGAACACTTGGCATCAATACACAAAACCCCGTAACAACTAAATCTGCAAAAAATAAACACAAAATATGGAACCTACCTTTAATTCTTAACTCCAGCTCTAGCACCAGTTATTGCGCTGGGTGTGTCTAGAACAAGCTGGTCCTGGACTTTTTAATGACCTCTCTTCCCTGAATGCTGGAAGGGCAGCAGAACTGTACTGGCTGTCTTGTGGCAAACTGCCAGGTCCTCAGCCTCTGCTGTCCTCATAACCTCTCTTGTGTCTTCGGCAGAAGCCCCCCCTTCTCTCGGGAGACGTTCAGTTAGCGACCCTATCCTCCTCTCGGTCCGGGCACCCGTGCTCCCCACCAACACCCAGGCCGCCCCACGAGGCAGACGGTCCCCCGGCAGAGCCCCTGCACCGGGCAAGGTGGAGGCGGCAAGGAAGGACCGGCGGAGGAGGGCGGTGAGCTGAGAAACATCATCGAGGCTGCTCTGAACCAGCGTCCAGGAAAGACGGACTCGTGGACGCAGAGGTGAGGGAGAGCCTCACGGAATTCCAGGAATCCTTCCAGACAGTTATGAACACCTGTGTTATTTAACTTCATCGTTACTCATGTCAATATAGCAATACTATTATCATCAAATATTAATCATCATATTAAAATCATTATTTGAACTAACTAACCTGGCCACCCATGGCCCCTCGTCGTTGAGGTTTCCCAAGGGCTGGAATTTTAGGTAGGTGACTCGTCCGACTCCTCAGCTGCCCAGATGGCTGGATGGGGGGATCCCCAGGGAGCAACCCCTGCCAGGGCAAAGGGCCCCCACTGGGTCATTCACTGGTGCCCCAGGTCCGCCCTGAATTCAGAAAGCAGTGCTGCATCGGGTGAGAGGAGGACGGCAACGTGCCGCTCAGATGCCCCCGGACAGCCCGGTGCGGTGAGCGCTGGCCCCCAGGCAAGGACTTGGCAGCGGGTGCCTGGGGTGGAGGGGTCTGGAGAGCACACTCGCCCCTCCTCTAACACAAGTCCGCCTGGACCTGCCCACAGGCTCCCACTCACCACCCCATGACACAGGAACAGCCTGCTCTCGGGGCGACTCTAAGGAGGGGCAAGGGGGGCAGAAGAGCAGGAGGCAGCGCTGTGTGGCAGAGCACACACTTTGAACCTGTCCGGCCCTGGCTGCCTCTCGCAGGTACTCTTGGATTTGCAGGTGGAAGCAGCAAAGTAGAAAGCAAGGGGATTCCAGCTCACTTACGGCTTTTCTGCCCACCCGACGGAAACAGACCCACCCAAACAGACCCCAGTGTGACTTGAAATTCCGTGGCTCCTTCTCCCCAACGAGGAGACTACTGCCTTCCGCATCCCCTGAGGAGGCCCTTGGCCCGCAAATATTCAGCCTTAAACCCAGACTCAGCCGGGCGGTGAGTCCTGCCTGCAGTCTCCCCGCCTGCCGCGCGATGGCGCCAGAGCTCCACCCGGCCCCGCGGCCGCGTCAGGAACGGCGGAAGCCCCGCCGGGCACGCGTCCCTCCGCAGCCAGGAAGGGGCTAAGAGCCGTGGGTTCCCAGCTTCCAAACTGAGTTTATGGAGCTACGAGAGAACACTTGGCATCAATACACAAAACCCCGTAACAACTAAATCTGCAAAAAATAAACACAAAATATGGAACCTACCTTTAATTCTTAACTCCAGCTCTAGCACCAGTTATTGCGCTGGGTGTGTCTAGAACAAGCTGGTCCTGGACTTTTTAATGACCTCTCTTCCCTGAATGCTGGAAGGGCAGCAGAACTGTACTGGCTGTCTTGTGGCAAACTGCCAGGTCCTCAGCCTCTGCTGTCCTCATAACCTCTCTTGTGTCTCAGGCTGACATCACACAAGAACCTGGGCTCTTCTCGGGAAACAGCTCTGGGGGATGCTCAACAGCCCGCCTGCCCGGAGCCAGGCGTCTGTTCCCCGCCCCCCAACCCTGCTCTCCCTGGGAAGCCAGAGCCATTTGCCCTGGAGCCTCCCAGACAGAGACACGCACGCACGCACGCGCAGGCGCACGCACACGCGCACAGACGCACACGCGCACACGCACGCACACGCCCACGCACACACACGCACACACCCCAGCCCAGGAAAACCAGAAGAACAGCCCAGGAGCAGTCGGCCCTCCCCTCAGCATCCCCCTTTCCCACAGGCGCCCCACAAGCTCGGAGATTAGATTCAGGCAGAACCAGAGGGAAATCAATACCCTCAAGCTTTGCCCCATTTGCCCCCACTTGTCTTCACGTTAACTTGCAGCCCCTTCATTTCAGGAATCAGCAAACGTTATATAAACGATTTACCACTTTAAAGGTGAGATAACATCAGAGCAGAGGGAGATAAAGGGCTTTACTGAAACTCAATGCCCGAGGTGGTGGGAGCAGCTGAGGCTCTTTCCCCTTCCCAGGGCGTTGGGCCTCTTGTTTATCTCTTCCTCTCACCAAATTACTTCGGGCCATTTACACCTCTCAGGACACCCACTTCCCCCTCTTCCCACACCTCCCGGGAGGCCCTCTGCCTGCCCCATACTTGTTCCCGGGGAATTTCCAGGCCCGGCAGCTTCCGGAGAAGCTCCTCTTGATGTGATTATATTGATCTGAAATCGCAAGCAATGCTTTTCTAGATTCCAGTTTCCCACTTCATAATTTAAAACCTGTATCATCAGACATCAAAGAAAGGTTTAGATGGAAGAAAGCATCACCCCACTACCCTAACCACCGTTTCCATTTTGCATTTTCTTTGACATTCTTTGTCCAAAGGAACCATCAGTGGCTTCACCATTTCATATCTGCACAGTGCTCCTAATGATGATTTTTCGTGACCCTGTTAAGTTGATGTTCTCATCCACGGGCATCTAGTTTCCTTCCGAAGGTTTTGCTTCAGAGTTTGCATTGTTAAACACCTCACTTGTGTTTAAACCCAACTCACACTGCAGTGGACTGTGTCATTTATGGATATTTACACTCGAATATCTACTGCAATATATAAAGGCCTTTTCCCCTAGATTTCGTAGCTCTCTCTGTTTCCTCTAAAGCTCAGTGCGATGGCTCATACATACTCCATCACCAGCACGGACGCGCAGGCCCCTCTGCTGTGACAGTCCTCTGAGAGGCAGCCAGTCGGGCTCTTCGTTTGCAGAATCACACGTGAACACACAACTCCCGTCAGCGTGTGCTGGTCGGAGCTGAAACCTGGAAGTCCAGTGGCCTTAACTGGAAGCTCAGAGACCCAACCCGCTCTTTCATTTCCTATTTATAATCGCCGTTCTTTCATGTCCTATATTTACAGTTGACTTTCTCAAAGGCATTCTGAAGGTTCTCCATTGAGATCATTTAATAAAAATCTCTTTTAAGTTAAAAGGGACATATTATTCTCTCCTTTGAAAACAAAGGAAACCAAGGCACGGCTCAGCCCTGGTGCTGGCCACCTGCCTGCCTGCCTGCCTGGAGCTGCTGGGGCTCGAGGCACGTGGCCGGTGATCTGGTGGCCCCGCCAGGAGGGTCCCCTGGGGTCCGCTCTGCGGTTGATACCTCAAGTTGAAGAGGGGAGTTTCACTCCTCTGTCAGATGCTGCTCGCAGGGCTCAGCCATCCGTTCCACTGAAGCAATTGGGACAAGTTCCCTTTTTCCACAGGCATCCTGCCTGCACTTCATCATGTGTATTATTTTGGATCTGCTTCAAAAAGAAAAATGGCCTTTCGTGGTGTACACCAATTTCTGTGGGCAGAAATTGGACCAGGCAGACGTTTAACTCCACACTGAGATGGAAACTATTCGCAGAGAACAGCCACACTCGATGCAGGGGAGGGTGCGGGCCCCGCAGACACAGCGCCTGGGGGTGACCCCCTGCCCAGTGCCTGCTCTAGGTGGACCCCGTCGGCCAGGTGGGCAGCAGGCTCCTGCCCCGCAGCAGATGGCACGGCCTTTCACCCGGCAGGAAGGCCCCAGAAGGTTCCCGACTTTGGTACAAACACCGCCTTCTGCCAAGCGTAAGTATTTGCTCTGATCCTGTGTGTGGCTGGGTGGCTGGGTGGGGAGCCCTCATTCCCCTCGGAGTCTCCCGACAAGAGCCTGGGTTCTTGCTGCTCTCAGCTCCCCAGACACTCACTTCCAGGATGTCAGATGCCAGGGCGCTGATCTTGCTGCCCCAGACCGGACCTGCCGTAGGAGGGGGCGAGGGGGAGCCCTTCCATCACCGCTGCCCCCGAGATCCCTGCCCCTCCCCAGGGCACAGAGGAAAATGGATGCTATGGAAGCAATTTGCACTGAAGTGTTAGAGTTCATGTATCTTTTAAAAAAGAAAAAAGAGGAGGCATCCTTGAACAAAAATACCCTACCCCCTCCTGAAAAGAAAAAAAGTCCAGCCAGCGCACAGAGGGCCCACCCTGCGTCTCCGGCACAGCCTGGCCCCCAGTGGGGCTCAGACTGAGTCACACAACCACAGTCATTCTGCTTTTTAACAGAAGGTGGTATCCACGAAAGAGCCATCAAGCCTCTTCTTCAAAATGGTGGTCCCCCACTGGATTTCTTTTCTGAGCTCACCTCCATTCTCTCCTGCCATTCCCCCACCCCAGCTAATCTTCAATTTTAAATATAATATAAAATGGGCAGAAGTGGGGCACAGTGGAAGAGGATGAATTGAATCTACCAAGATATATATTCGAGTGAACTGTTCACAATTCAAACTTTTCCTGAGACAAAGAACAAATTGGGCACCCATCCCCTTTCTCCTCTGCCTAACGTAGACACTTGCAATAGTTGTTTGTCTGGTGGATAAAACTGAAAGTTATGCTGATATTGGAAAAGCAGATCCAGACACATCAGAGAAATTTGTTTTTCAAGGGACATGACCAAGAACTTCGAATCCAGCACTTGACCTGTATTTAATATTACTCTGACCTGCGGGGGGATGCTTTCTGGTTACCTACTTGGAAAATGTTTGGCCCCGCTGGAAAGTAACACAACTCTTTCACGAGATCCACAACAGGCTGTCAACACCATCCTAGAACTGAACCTCCCTGAAATCAGCAAAGGTATAGAGATATCATCAGGAAAGCTGACGTACCAACAGTGAGAGGAGGAAAAAGAGAGTGAGAAAAACTTGTTTACTTCATTTAATGCATAATCGAGGAAAATTCAAATTCTGCCAAACTAAGGAGAAATATGAAACACAGATTTTTTAAAATTCATTTAAAAGTAAAAGGAAATGTGATTGCAACGCACTAGCCCTCTCCTTTAAAATATCCAAAGACAAGCTAACGTGGACCAAGCGTCACAATCTGGGTAAGTCCGAGCGCATTCCAGAAAGAAGAGTTGATGCTGATGACAGTGGTGTTTACTAGAAAACCAACCCACTTCCAGCAGACAGGGGACACTGTGACTGACAGTAGACAAAATGTGTGGCTGTATTTGCCTTGATGTGAGGAGGGTGGGCCCGTTTGTTTTCCTCTTATGTAAAACCCTCTGCCAGACTCCTGCCAAAACATTTTCCCGGTGACATGTCTGCCTGCCTTTGGACGGGTTCCTTACTAAAACAAATACACCATCCAAATCATCTTTGATAGCAAGGACTCATAACGGCAAACCATGAAAACTACTAGGGGGTGTTTCTTAAGAAGGCACCAGGCACCATGCAGAATTACCACACAAAGCAGGGCAGCTCCTCCTGGCTCACCGGGCGGCTCCCAGAGGTCAGCAACTTCGAGCAACTGGCTCTTTCTGGGCAAGTAACTGATGTCCCCCCTTTGGGCAGCGAGTGGTCCTCTCCCTAATAAGTCACAGTGCGTATATATGTTGTCTGCTTTAGAGGAGAGATAAGTATAAAAACAAACTATTATTACAAGCGCACACTCCAATGAAAAGAGAATGTCTCCTAAGACGATACTGGCACCTTATAAAAGTGTAATTTAACCTTATCTAATCTGGAGCCTGTTTCATCCTAGGGATGGCCAGTAATGTAAAGCTTTGTGTGAAAGGGAGCAGGAGAGGCCCAGGCCGGTGGGTGGGCGGTAGCAGCCTCTCCTGGGACGCGGCCGCCGCCGCCGCGAGGCCATCGGTGCAGACTGGGTCGTCCGGGACGGTAGGTGAGAAAATGATGGATGAGTCGGGTACAGCGAAGCAAAAATGGCTGAGAGAAGCGTTTCCTCTTCCCATCTGTTCAGGAAGGACGTCAGCAAGACAGACTAAACACAGGCCCCGGTGCGGGATTCCGCGTGTGCCTGTGTGGACACCACAGCCAGGCCTCTAAAAGGACCTTCCTCCGCACGCAGCGGGGACAGGCAGGGAGGCCAGACGCCCACGCTGGCTGCCCTTGAAGAGAAGCAGGACAGTCCCAGGCTGTCGCCACAGCGGGCCGGCGGGGGCCGGGGTCCCCGGGGAGTCTGGCCCAAGGTGCCCACCACCTACTGTGGCCGCCAGCAGAGGGGACGCACCCGCCAGGGCCAGGACTCCAGGCTCCTTCTGGGAAGAGAGAGGAATTCCTGGCCTGGGGGGGCCCCTGGGTGGGGTCCAGCACACCTCGCTGCCCTGTTCCCCGGGAGAGCAGAGCCCCTGCTCGGAAAGGGTCCGCGCCCCGCCCCCGCAGGCCTGCATGAAGTGGGCGTGCCTCCTCTGGCTCCGCCCCTGGCTCGTCCTGCCGCACTCCTGGCCTTTGGGTCAATCTTCCAGGCCCAGACCGAGTCCCAGATGGGCAGAGGAAGGACTCTTCCCCACAAAGGGAAAAGGCCCTGCCCCCCGGTCGTCCTCGCTCCCGCCCACCTCTCGCCTTCGCCCCTCCCAGCCCAATTCCACCAACCACCTCCTTGCCGTGGACACGGGGCCAGGGCGACGCGCTGGGTGGCAGTTGGGTCTCCTCCACTTTCAGCAGTAGGTGGTCTGAGCCTCAGTGTCCCTCTCTGTGGCATGACAGCCAGGCAGCCCCCCCCACGGGCTCCTGGAGGTCAGCCAGGCTGGAAACCTGACATCCGCTGCCCTGTCTCTCCCCCTCCTCCCCCTCCCCCCTC